>NC_058376.1:46720000-47021875 GCF_018350175.1 Felis catus
AAAGAAAAAATGAAAATATGTCAAGTAATAACTAAATAATTCAAAAGAAAAAAATGGTACAGGCATCAGTGATCTTACAAAGATTCAATTTCTTGTGAAAGACATTACTCTTTAAAATAGTAGTGAAGACGGGCACCAGGGTAGCTCAGTTGGGTAAGCGCCCAACTTCTGACTTCAGTTCAGGTCATGATTTCATGGTCCCTGAGTTCGAGCCCCATATAGGGCTGTGTGCTGACAGCTCAGAGCCTGGAGCCTGCTTCGGATTCTGTGTCTCCTTCTCTGTCTGCCCCTCCCCAACTCACACTGTCTCTCTCTCTCTCAAAATAATAAAAATAATCATAAAAAAAATAGTGAGGAATTAAAATTAACTTAAAGCACTTCATGCAGGCAGGTGGCTCATAAACACATTAACAGTCAATCAGTAATATTCTTTTTTTTTTTAATTTTTTTTCTTAATGTTTTTATTTATTTTTGAGACAGAGAGAGACAGAGCATGAGCAGGGAAGGGGCAGAGAGAGAGGGAGACACAGAATCGGAAGCAGGCTCCAAGCTCTGAGCCATCAGCACAGAGCCCGATGCGGGGCTCGAACTCACAGACTGTGAGATCATGACCTCAGCCGAAGTCAGACGCTCAACCGACTGAGCCACCCAGGCGCCCCAATCAGTAATATTCTTAACATACTCCCCAGAGTGCCCCTAGATTCCTGGGCTTAGGGCACCCTTAAACTTTTTCAGACTCCCTAAATTTCTCTTCCAAGATTACTGAAGTTCTAGTCAATCCCTTGAGGTGATCATGCCCAGTCCTACAGCTTTAACTATGCTCTGACAATTCACATTTACACCTCTTCCCAGAGCTTTTCCCTTGAACTTCAAATATTTATATCTAAATGCCAACTTTTAGGGGTGCCTGGGTGGCTCAGTCAGTTATATGTCTGACTTCATCTCAGGTAGTGATGTTGTTTCTCTCTTTCTCATGAAAATAAAAACATTAAAAAAAATTAAATGCCAACTTTTATCCTTTAATACTTAACAGACACATGAAAATAACATATCCTCAGTACAGATTAATAAAAGTTTAAGAAAAAAATTAGAGCAAGGTATACACCAACAACTAATAAAAATGCATTTGCTTATGTGCTTGCTAACCTAAAAGATTCTGAATAAAGAATAACATTCCAAAAATATTTGGGGCTGTGGTAATATCATTCTAGAACGAGAGTAATGTGTGCTTCCACAAACACCATTTTCAAGGACTACACATGATTTTGTGAGTAACATATCCCAAGGAATCAACAAGAAAAGCCCACCAGAACTTGTAAGAAAGTTTAACAATATCACAGGATACAAAAATCAGTTATATTTCCACATACTGGTCACAAATAATCTGAAATGAAATTTTAAAAACTTTGTAATAGCATCTAAAGATTAAAATACTTAAGGATAATTTTTTTTGTTAAAAATTCAAAACCAATACACTAAAAAATAGAAAACACTGATAAAATTTAAAGGAAAGCTAAACGAACTGGGAGACAGACCAAGTTCATGGACTGGAAGACTCAATGTTGTTAAGATGTCAGTTCTCCCAACACTGATCTACTGAGTCAATCAATCTCTACCAAAACTAGACTTTTCCTTTTCCTTTTTTTTTTTTTTTGATGTGTTTTATTAAGCAAAGATTTTATTTTATTTTATTTTTAATTTACATCCAAATTGGTTAGCATATAGTGCAACAATGATTTCAGGAGTAGATTCCTTAGTGCTTACCCATTTGGCCCATTCCCCCCACACACAACCCCTCCTGTACCCTCTGTTTGTTCTTCATATTTATGAGTCTCTTCTGTTTTGTCCCCCTCCTTGTTTTTATATTATTTTTGTTTCCCTTCCCTTATGTTCATGTTTTGTCTCTTAAAGTCCTCATATGAGTGAAGTCATATGATATTTGTCTTTCTCTAATTTCGCTTAGCATAATACCCTCCAGTTCCATCCACATAGTTGCAAATGGCAAGATTTCATTCCTTTTGACTGCCTATTAATACTCCATTGTATATATATACCACATCTTCTTTATCCATTCATCCATCGATGGACTCTTTGGGCTCTTTCCATACTTTGGCTATTGTTGATAATGCTGCTATAAATATGGGGGTGCCTATGTCCCTTCAAAACAGCACACCGGTATCCCGTGGATAAATGCTTAGTAGTGCAATTGCTGGGTCGTTCTATTTTTAGTTTTTTGAGGAACCTCCATACTGTTTTCCAGAGTGGCTGAACCAGCTTGCATTCCCATAGAATTTTCCTTTTTCAAAAATTAATAAGGCTAAAATGCATATGGAAATGCAAAGGACATAGACCAGGCAGAACAACGTAGTGAAAAAGTTGGAAGACTAATATAACCCAATTTTAAACTTCTATAATACTACAGTAAACTATAATACTGTAGTAATCGAGACAGTGTGATACATTGTAATAGCAAATCTCTATCTATATCTAAATCTTTATTTGTATCTATATCTACACCTATATGTATATATCTATGTATTTCAATGGAACAGAAAAGAGTTCAGAAATAAGCCCACATATGTGGTCAACTGGTTTCTGACAAAGGTGTGAAGGTAACTCAGCAGATAAAGGACAATGCTTTCAACAAGTGTATTAAACCAGGTGGATATCAAAATGCAAAAACAAATAAACTTAGAACTTCACTTCAAGTCAAAATGGATCACAGACCTAATTCTAAGAGCTGTACTTATAAAACTCTTACAAGAAAACACAAGAGAAATCTTTGTGACTTTGGGTTAGGCCAAGATTTCTTAGATCCAACCCCAAAAGGGAAATCCATTAAAGGAAAAAATGAGTAATTTGCACTTCATCAAAATTTAAAACGTTTCCTTTTGAAAAGATACCATTAAGAAAATTTAAAGGCAAAATACATACTGGGAGAAAATGTTTACAAAACATTAATCTGATCAAGAACTATTATCTGAAATGTGTAAAGAATTCTTACAACTCAATTTAATCTTGTAAAATGGGCAAAAGATTTATAAAGCCAATCTATAAAGACGACCTACTACATGGCAAATAGGCACATAAGATGGTCAAGAGAGCCAGTCATCAGAGAAATGAATATTAAAGCTACAATGACAGACCACGGCACCCCCATTGGAATAAAAGACTGACTAATAATAATCAAAAAAGACTGACAATACCAAACATTGGTGAGGATGTGGAGAAACTGGAACCTTCAAACGCTGATGGCAGAACTGTAAAATGGCAGAGCCATTTTTGGACAACAATTTGGCAGTTTCTGAAGATGTTAAATAAGCATATGTACATATATAATCCAGCAAGTACACTTCTATTATCCACCCAAGAGGAAAGCAACCATATGTCCACAGAAAGACTATGCAAATGGTCACAGCAGTATTTCTCATATTTGCCCCAAACAAAATAACTTAATTGTCCATCAACTAATAAATGGATTAAAAATGTGGTATATATCCATACAAAGAACTACAACTCACCAAGATAGGAACAAACTAATGATGCACACAAAAACATTAATGAAGCTCAAAACCATTATGCTATACAAAAGCTATTTATATTTCTAGAAAAGACCAAAAAAAAATTAGAGGTAGCAGATCAGTGGCTACCTGGGACTGGGGGTAACGTAGAAATGGACTACAAATGGGCACAAGGGAACTTTTTGGTGTGACAGAAGTTTCTAAATCTAGACTTCACTGATGTTGCACAGCTATATAAATTTACTAAAACTCATCAAACCATGCATTTAAAATAGGTGAATTTTATGGTATGTAAATTATAGCTCAATAATGAAGTTTTTCAGAAGAAATACACACAATGAAACAATTTGTATTGTCAGAAACCATCAGGTGTTTCATACAAAAAAAAAAAGTACACAAAATCAGACACAGCAGAAAGAGGCTTTCAAAGATTTATTCCAAGTGGCCATATAGCAGCTGAAAAAACTTGAACTCTAATACATCAGTAGATTGCTCAAAATAACACTACTCGTCCGTCAGAGGTGAAATCAGTCCGGAGCCTGGGTCCTCCGCTTTGTCCCGTACCTTATTCTTCTGCACACTACTTTCCACTACTGGTGCTGACACCTTCCCGGGGGCTGCAGAGAGGAACATTTAATACAGCACGATCTTCTCCCCTGTGAGGGATCTGGGGCAGTCGCTGCTCTCTCCTTCCCACCCACAGCAGTAACACCCTTTCGCTTTTTCCTTCCGCATCCCAGCAACAGCCTCACTCCTTAACTAAGTTAGTAAATGCTTCAGCTTGTCTTCTGACGTAAGCCACCTAAATATCTCGCAATACTGCTTTCACCCTTAACTGAATTATGTAAATCTATACCACCTTCATTTTGAGATTAACTGCAGAGGCACAGCCTACTCCTTCCACTTCACTCTAAAGCCATTTTTAACTTTCCAAAAGATCACATACAAGTAGAATTGTGAAATTCAGCCGTATTTTTTAAAACGAGTTCTTCTTTACAACTGTTTTTCCCTGTCAATGAAAAAGTACTACACTTGTACTACAAAAGTACTACATTTCATTTTTTTTTTTTCAGAAAATGAGAACAATTTAACCCTAAAGCCAGACTGACAGTTGTCAGTTAAAACGGAAACCCCAAATTCTAAAACATCTAACACTGTCTACAGCTTTTATACATAGAACTTTTCTTTCAAGACATAATTCTCCAAAGCTTTACAACTTCTGAATTATTTTTATAAAATAAGCTTATACATGTGATAATTCTGTAAAAACTTTTAGGATGAACAGAGTAGTTGTACCTAAGAATAATTTCAGGCCCACATCTGAACAGAGTAACATATCAGAGACAAATCATATCTTATTCTATGTATCACTGTGTTTTACATTATTTTTACCCCTCAACTTGGAAAGGTAAATTCAATTTTTCTGTTCTGCAGTCAGATTAGCCTGACAGAAACTGACAAAGAAAAGCCATTCCAACAAATTTCCTCCCCTTGAGGCACAGAAAAGCTGCTATTATGTCTTACAGTGAACCACATCCACAACCTTATCACAACTGGTTTTAAAGTGGCTGTATGACTCTCTGGTCATTGTACAGAACTTTTACAAAAAAGGTGCCAACAAAGAAACAACAACCGAAAGAACTACTCTAAAAATAACAAGGAATATACTACATTTACAAAGTTTAAAAAAAAAAAAAAACCTGAATTTAAAAGCCAAAAACATTCACTAGCTTCTTGATTTATTTAGCATTACAAAAGACCAAACTTCAATGTGCACGTGCATTAACACACACACTTGGCCTTAGGTAATAGGGTGTTCAATATCTATATCTATACCTGCATCTATCTATATAGTCTTTGCTCATCCTTTATTTCTTTAAAAACACCTACTGTGGGGGAGAAAAACTTTCCATTCCTAAATATGGCATGCAATTTAAATAAAGCTAGCAATATTTTTTTAATGTTTATTTTTGAGAGAGAGCACAAGTGGAGAGGGGCAGAGAGAGAGGAGGACACAGGATCCAAAGCAGTCTCTGCTGTCAGTTTCAGTGCTGACAGCAGGGAGCCTGATGCGGGACTTCAACACATGAACCACGAGATCATGACCTGAGCCGAAGTCCAACGCTCAACCAACTGAGCCACCAAGGCGCCCAAAAGCTATCGATATTTTTAACATTCAAGCAAAATGACACTCAAAAAGTTCTACAAGTTATTATCTGCATATAC
Organism: Felis catus; assembly: GCF_018350175.1. Classification (NCBI taxonomy): domain Eukaryota; kingdom Metazoa; phylum Chordata; class Mammalia; order Carnivora; family Felidae; genus Felis; species Felis catus. Next base: position 46,725,748 of record NC_058376.1, read on the forward strand.
AAAAAGATGATTAGATCTTCAAACTTCAATACTAAATAACTCAAAAATAGACTAATAAATAGAATATTAAATACTATATTATTTTTAAATACTAAAGATCTTCAAATAATGACCTAATATTATAAGCAGTAAAGTACAAATGTTATTCCACATCTTATCTCAAATGTTAAAAATATCAGAACCTATAAAATTTGTTAGCAAGGCCAAATGTATGCAGAGCTGGTACCCATCACATTACATCTTTTCATTTTTTTTAATTTATTTTTTATTTGAGAGAGAGACAGAACACATGCAAGCAGGGGAGAGGGGCAGAGGAAACGATAGAGGGAGAGGGAACGGGAGTGGGAAAGGGAGAATCTCAAGGAGGCTCCATGCTCAGTGTGGAGCCTGACTTGGGGCTTGATCCCAAGACCCTGAGATCATGACCTAAACAGAAATCAAGAGTAGGACGCTCAACTAACTGAGCCACCCGGCTGCCCCCACATTAAATCTTAAGGCCAAATGGGAACAGGTAGAGGCAAGAGAAATTGCATACCTAGGATCTCTACACCAGTCAGTTAATACTTGAAAATGTGATCAAGTTTCATCTGGGCTCATCAGCACTAACTGTTCTTTGCCACTTAAGAATCTATATATGTGTGATTTTATTACAAGGCTGATCAAGGCCCTCAGTACAAATAATAACTTTTCAGATACTCTTAGGTAAAAATGAAAAAGATCATACTTAAAGAATATTATGGGGGTGCCTGGGTGGCTCATTCAGTTAAGCGGCCGACTTCGGCTCAGGTCATGATCTCGCAGTCTGTGAGTTCGAGCCCCGCGTCAGGCTCTGTGCTGACAGCTCAGAGCCTGGAGCCTGTTTCTGTTTCTGTGTGTCTCTCTCTGCCCTCCCCCCATTCATGCTCTCTCTCTTTCAAAAATGAATAAATGTGAAAAAAAATTTTTTTAAGAATATTATGATGCCATGCAGAGGTGTCTTTATAAAAATTTTATCATGTATACTAAAACATGATAATGTGGACAGAATAGTACAAGTATTTCCTGTTAGCACTGCAGCTTTACCTCCTGCTTCATCATTGGGGTTACCTTGTCCTCTGAAATGTGAATAAGTTCAAAATGTGGTGGAAACTAAACTTTAAAAAAAACTACTCTTCTGCAAAACTCAATAGGCAGTAGGTACTAAAGAACAGATAATCTCAGTTTTTAAAAAAAAAGGAAGAAAAGGACTTTGTAGGTGCTCAAGTGAGTTCAAGATATACTACATAAACACCTGTCTTCACCTCTTATTCCCACCTAAGGAATGTGATTTACCCATCACACAAGTAATGCAAGCACTTAGCAAAATACTCTGGGAAAGAAAGAAAAAATTCATTCCTAATCTGGGCAATATACTAGTTAATTATTTAATTTCATCTTCTTAGTTTGGCCATTCAAAGACACTCCTAAATTAACATAAATCATTTAACTGCTACCGATTATAGGTCCTGCAAATGGCTTTCAAACTCAGCCAACATCTCTAAAAGTTTCTCCTGGATAAATAAGAGAAGAATTTCAAACAACACTATATGGATATATACAGAAAATTCTAAATACAAAAGTTAATCAACTATGTTAATAACCATAAGACCTAAAAACACTGGTTTATAGTTTAGAAAAACTCATGCTCCTTGGGGCACCTGGGTGGCTCACTCAGTTAAGCATCTGACTTTTGGTTTTGGCTCAGGTCAGGATCTCACATTTCATAAGTTCAAGACCCACATCGGCCTCTGCACTGACAGTTCAGAGCCTGCTTGGGATTCTGTCTCTCCCTTTCTCTGCTCCGCCCCCCCCCACCCCCCCCCCAGCTTGTGCTCTCTCTCTAAATAATTAAACTTAAAAAAAAAAAAAAAAGAGATTTCATGCTCCAGGCAAATGAAAATGTTTAAAAAATCATTACCCTCAAGAAACTAGAGTAACAAATTAATTTCAAAGTGAGAAGAAGAAAAAATTTAAGAATTAGAGCAGAAACCAGTGAAATTGAAAACAGGAAATTAATAGAGAAAATTAAAAAGCCAAAGGCTGGTTCTCTGAAACAAAAGTCAGTAAGGCTCTAATAAGGCTAATTAAGAAAAAGAGAGGACGCAAATCACTAATATTAGAAATAAAAGTGCAAATGCCACTAATGGCACCATGGTCATGAAAAGATAATAAAAGAATAGCATGAAAAAATCTATGTCCACAAATTTGATAACCTAGATCAAATGAACTGGTTCCTTGAAACACAATTTGCCAAAACACTAGCAAGAAGAAACTGATAACCTGAATAGGCCTATATCTATTTAAGAAATTCAATCAATAATTAATAAACTTTCAAAAGACAAAGCACCAGGCACAAATGTGTTCACTGATACATGTTACCAAACATTTAAAAACAAAATTATACCAATTCTCTATAATATCTTTCAAAGGAAAGAAGCAGAGGGAATACTTTCTAACTTATTCTATGAAGCTAGCACTACCATAAAACCAAAATCAAACCCATTACATGAAAAGAAAACTACAGGTCATGGAATAGGCCATCAGGTTATTTATCACAGGATACACATAAAAATCCTTAACAAAATATTTAAAAAATCAAATCCAACAATCTTAAAAAGAATTATACACCATGATCAAGTGTGATTTATCTCAGGTATGCAAGGTAGGTTCAACATTTTAAAATCAATTGATGCAATCTATCACATCAGCATGCAAAAGTATCATGATCAAATCAGCAGATGCAGAAAAAGCATTTGACAAAATCCAACATCCACTAATGATATAAACTCTCAGTGAACTAGGAATAGAGGGGAACTTCCTTAGGTTAGTAAAGAATATTTACAGGGGCACCTGGGTGGCTCAGTCGGTTAAGCGTCTGACTTCAGCTCAGGTCATGACCTCGAAGTTTGTAGGTTAGAGCCCGCATCGGCTCTGTGCTGACAGCTCAGAGCCTGGAGCCTGCTTCAGGTTCTGTGTTTCCCTCTCTCTCTGTTCTTCCCCCACTCATGCTATATCTCTGTCTCTCAAAAATAAATAAATGTTAAAGAAAAATTTTTTAAAGAATACTTACAAAAAACCTAAGCTAACATCATACTTGACAGTGAGAAATTCAAAGCTTTTCCAGTAAGATCAGAAACAAGGCAAGAATGTCCCCTCTCACCACTCCTGTCAAACATCATACTGGAAGTATTAGTTAACACAGTAAGACAAGGGGGAAAAAAGTACACAGACTGTAAAGGAAGAAATAAAATTGTGTTTGTTCACAGATGATATGATTATCTATGTAGTAAATCAAAAAGAAGTGAACAAAAAACTCTTGTAACTAATAAGCAATTATACAAGGTTGTAGAATACAAGATTAATAGACAAAAGTCAATTGCTTTCTTATATATCAACAATAAACAAGGGGAATTTGGAAATAAAAACGCAAAATTTACATCTTACATGAGCAGCCTCCAAAATGAAATAGGTATAAATCTAATAAAATATGTGTAAGATCTATATGAAGAAAACTACAAAACTCCAAGAGTGAAATAAATGGAGAGATGTTTCCCATTCATGGATAGGGAGACTAAATTTTGTCAAGATGTCAGTTCTTGCCAACTTTATAAGATTCAATCTGATCCCAATCAAATTCCTAGCAAGCTGGGATAATTGGATATTTGCACGTAAAGGAATGAAATTGGACTCCTATCTCATACCACTCACAAATATTAACTCAAAATGGATTAAAGACTTAAATGTAAAACCTGAAATCATGAAATCTCTAGAAGAAAACATAGGAATAAAGTTCCTTGACATGGGTCTTGGTAATGATTTTTTGAATATGACAACTAAAGCACAGCATCACAATAAAAGATAAATAAGAAGGACTATATCAAACTAAAAAGCTATATAGCAATGGCACAAAAACAGACACTCAGATCAGTGGAACAGAATAGAGAACCCAGAAATGGACCCACAAACATATGGCAAACTAATCTTTGACAAAGCAGGAAAGAATAGCCAATGGAATAAAGACAGTCTCTTCAGCAAGTGGTGCTGAGAAAACTGGACAGCAACATGCAGAAAAATGAACCTGGACCACTTTCTTACACCATACACAAAACTAAACTCAAAATGGATGAAACACCTAAACATAAGACAGGAAGCCATCAAAATCTTCGAAGAGAAAGCAGATAAAAACCTCTTTGATCTTGGCTGCAGCAACTTCTTACTCAACACGTCTCCAGAGGCAAGGGAAACAAAAGCAAAAATGAACTACTGGGACCTCATAAAAATAAAAAGCTTCTGCACAGCAAAGGAAATAATCAGCAAAACTAAAAGGCAAGCAATGGAATGGAAGAAGATATTTGCAAATGACATATCAGATAAAGGGTTAGTATCCAAAATCTATAAAGAACTTATCAAACTCGACACCCAAAAACCAAATAATGCAGTGAAGAAATGGGCAAAAGACATGAAATAGACAATTCTTCAATGAAGACATCCAGAGTGCCAACTGACCCATGAAAAAATGCTCAACATCACTCATCATCAGGGAAATACAAATCAAAACCACAATGTGATACCACCTTACATCTGTCAGAATGGCTAACATTAACAATTCAGACAACAGATGTTGGAAAGGATGTGGAGAAAGAGGATCTCTTTTGCACTGCTGGTGGGGATGCAAACTGGTGCAGCCACTCTGGAAAACAGTATGGAGGTTCCTTAAAAAAACTAAAAATATAACTACCCTACGACCCAACAATTGCACTACTAGGTATTTATCCAAGGGATACAGGTATGCTATTTCAAAGGGGCACACGCACCCCAATGTTTATAGCAGCACTATCAACAATAGCCAAATTATGGAAAGAGCCCAAACGTCCATCAATGGATGAACAGATAAAGAAGATACGGTGTGTGTGTGTGTACACACACACACACACACACACACACACACTGGAGTATTACTCAGCAATCAAAAAGAATGAAACCTTGCCATTTGCAACTACGTGGATGGAACTAGAGGGTATTATGCTAAGCGAAATTAGTCAGGGAAAGACAAATATCATATGACCTCACTCATATGAAGACTTTAAGACACAGAACAGATGAACATAAAGGAAGGGAAGGGAAGCAAAAATAATATAAAAACATGGAGAAGGACAAAACATAAGAGACTCATGAATATGGAGAACAAACAGAGGGTTATGGAAGGGGTAGTGGGAAGGGGGATAGGCTAAATGGGAAAGGGGCAGTAAGGAATCTACTTCTGAAATCACTCTTGCACTATACGCTAACAAATCTGGATGTAAATTCAAAAAATAAAATAAAGCTATACAGCAAAAGAAACCATCAATAAAGTACAAACACAACCTATGGAAGGGAAATAAAAATATTTGCAAACCATGTATTTGTGAGGGGTTAGTATCGAAAATATAAGAACTTATACAACTCAAAGCAAAAAACAAAATAAATAAAATAACCCAATAAAAAAATGGGCAAAGGACCTAAACAGACATTTCTCCAATGAAGATACACGAAAAGCCAACAAGTACATGAAAAGATGCCAACATCACTAGTCATTAGGGAATTACAAATGAAAACCACAATAAAATATCATCTCGTCTGTTAGAATGGCCATCATCAAAAAGGTAAGAGATACCAAATGCTGGTGTGGATGTGGAGAAAAGAGAGAACCCTGTGCACTGTGGGACTGTAAATGAGTAGTCACTACAGAAAACAGAACAGAGGATTCTCAAAAAAATAAAAAATACAACCACCATAAGATCTGGCAATTCTACTTTTGGTAATATATCCAAAGCAAGCAAAAACTGACTGAAAAAGATATCTGTACTCCGACATTCACAGCAGCATTATTTACAATACCCAAGATATGGAAACCACTTAAGTGTCCATGGATGGATGGATGGATACATATACATACAACAAAATATTATACAACAAATATCATTCAGCCATAAAACATGCGGGCACCTTACCATTTGCAATAACACTGATAGACCTTAAAGGCATTATGCTAAGTGAATTAAGTCAGAGAAAGACAAATACTTTATGATCTCACGTATATGTGTAATCTAAAAAAACTCACCAAATGCACAGAAAATAATATCGGGTTTATGGGCACCAGAGACAGGGGGTGAGTGGGGGTAGGGGGTATATGAGATGATGGATGTTAGTTGAACCTACTGTGGTCTTGCCTTTTGGGAGAAGGAAGGGATGTAACTCAAGGGGAAGACATGCAAGATGTAAGTGGGTCATCTGTGTGGAGATGGTTTGGATGCATAGGAAACTTGAGTCTCAGTATGATACAAGGAAGCCTCAGCGGAGAAAGTGGCTAAGGACTCCCAAGTATGCTCCAAAGGAAATGGACTTAAGGGCCTCAGGAAAATGTGGTGGGGCAAGAACCAATTCTAAGTGCATAAGCAGTACTAAACGTAACTATTTCTTCTACCATGGAAACTCAGGTTTCCAATTTTTCCATACTTTAGATAATGGCACATAGAGTTGTTAAGTATAACTTATTTCCATATTTAAAACGATTACTGGGGCACCTCGGTGGCTCAGTCAGTTAAGCATCCGACTCAATTTCAGCGCAGGTTCGTGAGATCAAGCCCCACACCAGGCTCTGTGCTGACAGTGTGGGGCCTGCTTGGGATTCTCTCTCCCCCTGCCCCCTTCTCTCTCTCTGTCAAAATAAATAAACTTAAAAAAATTTCCTCTGGTATGTGACATTCCTATGCTTCTAGAGTATTCTCTTAACTGGATTCCTGCCTTTAAAATTTTTTTTTAACTATCTGTATGTTACATATATGGTAAGAGGGAGATTTTCCTGGGTTTGCCTGACCTAATCAGGCCCTTTAAAAGCAAAGTGTTTCCTCTGGTTAGTCTATTAACTGGAAATTACAGAGAAATGCCTGCTGGCCTAAAAGAAAAAGAACATCTATGTGCTGAACACTGCAGGTGGTCTTTGGAACTGAAAACAGTCCCTGGGCAATAGGGAGCAAGAAAATGGGACCCCAGTTTTACAATTACAAGTGAATTCTGCCAACAAGCAAAGAGCTTGAAGAGAACCTCCAGCTTCAGAAAGGAACCACATCCCTAGATGATTACCTTGATTTCAACCAGGCAAGACCCTGAACAGGGAATCCAATCATGCCAAACCCAGACTTCTGATCTACAGAAACTGAGATAATCAATTATGCTATTTTAAGCTGCTAGATTTGTGGTAACATTACAAAACAACACAAAACGAATCCAACCAGAAATCTACTTTGGTGTACAAGCATACTTCATTTTATTGCACTTTGCCTTATTGTGCTTTGCAGATTGTGCGTTTTTTCTTACAGGCTGAAGGTATGTGACAATCCTGCATCTAGCAAGTCTGTCGGCACCATTTTTCCAACAAACATTTGCTCACTTTGTGTCTCTGTGTCACATTTTAGTAATTCTTACAATATTTCAGGCTTTTTCATTATCGTTAGAGTTGTTAGGGTAATCTGCGACCTGTGATTTGATGTTACTGTCATGACTGTTTTGGGGTGCCATGAAACCCGTAGGACTGGCAGACTTAATCAATGTGTGTGTTCTGACTGCTCCTCCAACCAGTCATTCCCATCTCTCTTCCTCTTAGGCCTCCTTTACTGTGAGACCCAACACTATTGAAATTAGTCCAATTAATAACCCTTCAGTGGCCTTTAAACATTCAGGTGAAAAAGCCGCATGTCTCTCACTTTAAATCAAAAGCTAGAAATCATTGAGCTTAGTAAGAAATGCATGTCAAGAGCTGAAACAGCCTGAAAACTAGGCCTCTTGTGCCAAATAGCCAAACTGTGAAAGCAAAGGAAAAATTCTTGAATGAAATTAAAAGTGCTCCTCTAGTGAACACATGAATAAGAAAATGGAACAGTCCTACTGCTGATGTGAAGAAAGTTTTAGTCTTCTAAAGAAAAGATCAAGCCAGACACAGCATCCCCTTAAGCAGAGCCTAATCCAGAGCAAGGCCCTAAATCTGTGAAGGCTGAGAGAGGGGAGAATGCTGCAGAAGAAAAGCTGGAAGCTAGCAGCAATGGATTTGTAAGATTTAAGAAACCAATCTCTAGGACATAAAAGTGAAAGGTGAAGCAGCACATGCTGAAAAAGCTGCAGCAAATCATCCAGAAGATCTAGCTAAGATAATTCATGAAGGTGGCTACACTGAACAACACATTTTCGGTGTAGACAAACAGTCCCCAATTGGAAAAAGATGCCATCTAGGACTTTCATAGCTAGAGAGAAGTCAATACCTGGCTTCAAAGCTTCAAAGAACACACTGACTCTCCTATTAGGGGCTATGGCAGCTGGCGACTTTAAGTTGAAGCTGATGTCCATTTATCATTTCAAAAATCCTAGAACCCTTAAGAATTATGCTTAATCTATTCTGCCCGTGCTCTAGAAATGGAGCAACAAAGCTTGGATGATAGCACATCTGTATGAAACATGGTTTGCTAAGTATTTTAAGACCACTGTTAAGACCTACTGATCAGAAAAAAAGGCTGCTTTCAAAATATGACTGCTCGTTGACAATGTACCTGGTCATTCAACAGCCCTGATGGAGATATACAATGAAATTAATGTTGTTTTCATGCCTGCTAACATAATATTGCTTCTGCAGCCCATGGATGAAGAAGTGATTTTGATTTTCAAGTCTTATTATTTAAGAAATACATTTCATTAGGCTACAGGTGCCATGGATAGCGATTCCTCTGACAGATCTGGGCAAAGTAAACTGAAAACCTCCTGGAAAAGATATAACATTCCAGATACCATTAAGAACATTCATGATTCATGGGATATGGTTAAATTATCAACCTTAATGGGTTTGGAAGAAGTTGATTCCAACCCTCATGGATGACTGTGAAGGGTTCAAGACTTCCATGAAGGAAGTAGCTGCAGATGTGGTGGAAATAGCAAGAGAATTAGAAGTGGAACCTGAAGATGTAACTGAAATGCTGCAATCTCATGATAAAATTTGAATGTATGAGTAGCTGCTTCTTATGGATGAGCAAAGAGAGTGGTTGCTGGAGATGGAAACCACTCCTGGTGAAGATGCCATAAAGATGGCTGAAATGACAACAAAGGATTTAGAACAGTATATAAACTTAGTTGACAAGGCAGTGGCAGGGTTTGAGAAGATGGACCCCAACTTTGAAATGAGTTCTACTGCGGGTAAAATGCTATCAAACAGCATCACATGCTATAGAGTAATCTTTTCTGAAAGGAAGAGTCAACCGATGCTGCAAAGTTCATTGCGGTCTTAAAGAAACTGCCACAGTCACCCCAGCCTTCAGCAACCACCACTCTGATCAGTCAACAGCCATCAACATTGACCCCAGATCCTCCACCAACAAAAAGATTGACTGAAAAGACTGAAAGTGCAGGTGATGGTTAGCAATTTTTAGCAATCAAGTATTTTTTTTTGAGAAAGTGTTTTTTAAATTTATTTATTTTTAGAGAGAGAGAGAGATAAGAGAATTCTAAGCAGGCTCTGCGTTCCATGCTGACCTGACACAGAGCTTGATCTCACAACCATGTGATAATGACCTGAGCTGAAGTCAAAAGTTGGACGCTTAAGCAACTGAGCCACCTAGATGCCTCAACAATCAAGTATTTTTAAGTTATGTATATGTAAGTTATGTATAGCACATATCTTGTGCTACTGCACACTTACTATAGTATAGTGTAAATGTAACTTTTATATGCATGGGGAAACCAAAAAATTCATTTGACTTGCTTTATTCCAGTACCTGCTTTACTGCCGGGATATGAAACTGAACCCACCATACCTCTGAGGGATGCTTGTATAGTAAGGATACCTTGCCTTTGGATGATCAAATCCGAGAGAAATAAAGTGCAGAGGTTGGAATCTACCCATGACTCAGGTCCTCTTGGCCTATACAATTTGGGGTTTACACTATTTCAATAATGATTAGCTGCCAAGATTTAAAAATCTTTAAACTTCGGGGCACCTGGCTGGCTCAGTTGGTTAAGCATCCGACTTTGGCTCAGGTCATGACCTCACATTTTGTGCATTCAAGCCCTGAATCGGGCTCGTGCTGACAGCTCAGAGCCTGGAGTGTGCTTCAGATTGTGTCTCCCTCTCTCTCTGCCCCTCCCCACTCATGCTCTGTCTCTCTCTCAAAAATAAATAATAAACATTAAAAACAATTTAAAAAATCTTTAAACTTCACATAAATTCTGAATTTCTGGCTTCTCTCAAAAAATAAAAATAAATAAAAATAAAATAAATAAAAGACACCCGGGCCAGTCCTCCACATGACTGTACCTAAGTAATGGCTGTCCCCTTTAAAGAGAGAAAGTCATACATTGGTTTGTTACAGTCCCCACCACTCCATAAAGTCCCCAATCCCGAAGCTCAGTTAGCATTTATCAGTGCAATGCTGTTACTACACTCACCCCATCCCCTGTTTGCATCCTCTTGCATAGAGCTTAGAGGTCTTAAGGTTATCAGATGTCTTTCAAAGTCTGTATTAACTATACTTTTGATAGATAGTGAACAGCAATAAACTCTGGAAGTTGTTAAATGAAAACATTCTACATTCAAAAGAGGGAAGCAATCCCTCTGATGTGAAATAGATTAGAGGTGCTATTATTACTACCATAAAACTTAAGAAATCCGATTTATGTTCTCGACTAAATGGAAGATCATTTAACTTACCCAAGAGATCTGTCACAGAACAACACTCTCCTTACAAACTTGCAACTTAGAAAGAGAAGGTAGAGGGTGGGAGTTACTTGTTAGAGCAAAAGCACATCAAATCTGTCCACCTCCAATAGATGGAATAGATGGAAATGGAGTTTGCTTAGAGAATATCACTCTTAATTTACAAACTGATTTAGGCATGTGATTTTAGTGCTTATGTCCAGAAGCACTTCTAATCACAAAACCAATTCCAAATTTGGAACTTTCAAAGTAATTCATCAATGAACTGAGCCTCCGAATATCCAGGCACTGAGAGAGGTATGCACTAGGAATTTAGTGATGAAACTAGACTGGCACACTGTTGCCCTTGGAAAGCTTAGTGTAGCAGAACAGGGCAAATGCACAGCTGAAGCCCCTAAAATGCATAAGAGGGCATTTTAATACCCAGAAAATGATTAGAAAAGATGCTATCAGTAAGTAACGTCCACCAATAAGGATCACTGCCTTGTGCTTGGTGGGCCAGAGTGAGATGGAGGTATAAAATTAGCCATCTGACAGAGTGATTTCACATACTCTTCTTCCCCCTACCTTTTTAAAATTTTTATTTAATTTCTAGTTAGTTAACGTACAGTGCAATATTGGTTTCAGGAACAGAATTCAGTGACTCATCACTTACATACAACACCCAGTGCTCATTATAACAAGTGCCCTTCTCAATAACCATCACCCATTTAGCCCATCCCCCACCCACCTCCCTCCATCAACCCTCTGTTCTGTTTAAATGTTTTTGAGAGAGAGAGAGAGAGAGAGAGAGAGAGAGAGAGAGAGAGAGAGAGAGAACGCGCGCGCACTCGTGTGCATGTGTGTGTGGCGGGGGGACGGGACAGAGGATCCAGAGGAGGCCGTGCTGACAGCAGTGAGCCCAGTGAGCCCAATGCAGGGTTTGAACTCATGAACACTGAGATCATGACCTGAGATGAAGCTGGACACACAATTGCGTCACCCAGGTGCCACTGATCTCCATCTTTGAGAGCCTCTTATTGTTTCCCTTTTTTCTCCCCCCCCTTATATATTCATGTTTTAAGTTCCATATGTGAATGAAACCATTTTTATCTCTTATTTTGCTTAGCTCTAGCTCCTAGCTCCATCCATGCTGTTGCAAATGGCAAGATTTTATTCTTTTTGATGGCTGAATAATAACTCGTTGTATATACAATAGCACATCTTTTTTATCCATTCATCAGTCGATGGACCCTTTGGTTCTTTCCCCAGTGTGGCTATTGCTGATAATGCCACTATGAACACTGGGGTGCATGTACCCTTTTGAACTTGTATTTTTGTATCCCTTGGGTAAATACCTAGTAGTGCAATTGCTGGGTCATATGGTAGTTCTATTTTTAACTTTTTGAGGAACTTCCATACTGTGTTCAAGAGTGGCTGCACCAGTTTGCATTCCCACCAAAAGTACAAAAGGGTTCCCCTTTCTCCACATTCTCACCAACATCTGTTCTTATGTTGTTAATTTTAGCCATTCTGACAGGTATGAGGTGGTATCTCATCGTGGTCGATTTGTATTTCCCTAATGATGAGTGACATTGAACATCTTTTCACCTGTTGGCCATCTGGATGTCTTCTTTAGAAAAATGTCTATTCATGTCTTCTCACCCTTAACTAGATCAGTTGTTTTTAGGGTGGTGAGTTTGATAAGTTCTTTATAGATTTTGAATACTAACCTTTTATCTTGTATGTCATTTGCAAATATCATTTCCCATTCCATCAGTTGCCTTTTAGTTTTGATTGTTTCCTTCTCTATGCAGAAGCTTTTTATCTTGAGGTCCCAATAGTTCACTTTTGCTTTTGTTTCCCTTGCCTCGGGAGATGTGTCTAGTAACAAGTTACTCCAGCCTAGATCAAACAGGTTGCTGCCTGTGCTCTCCTCTAGGATTTTGATAGTTTTCCCTGTCTCAAATTTAGGTCTTTCGTCCATTTTGAATTTTTGTATATGGTGTAAGAAAGTGGTCCAATTTCATTGTTCTGCATGTTGCAGAAGATGTCCAGTTTTCTCAGCACCATTTGTTGAAGAGACAGTCTTCTTTCCATGCAGTATTCTTTCCTACCTTATTGAAGATGAGTTGACCATATAGTTGTGGATCCATTTCTGGGTTTTCTATTCTGTTCCACTGATACAGTGTCTGTTTTTGTGTCAGTCCCATAGTGTCTTAATGACTATGGCTTGTAATACAGTTTCAAGTCCAGAATCAGGATGCCTCCAGCTTTGCTTTTCTTTTTCAGGATTGTTTTGGCGTCTTTTGTGGTTCCATATACATTTTAGGATTGTTTGTTCTAGCTCTGTGAAAAATGTCAGTATTTTGATAGGATTGCATTAAATGTGTAGATTGCTTTGAGTCATGTTTTTCTTTTGAATGACTGTCTTCCCATAATGATTTCGATTATATGGTGACTAACAATAAGTTGCTTTTGGCTGGACTTAGCATTACCTTTAACTGTTTCAACAAAGACTTACATGGAGAAGATAATCATGGGAAGGTACAGATCTAATTTCCTTTTAAACAATATTGAGTATATTTTTTTAGCATATATTTAAAAGAACAAGTAACAAATATTTTCCATTTTTAAAAGCAATAGCAGTAACACCAATAATGGATTTGCCTTTACTTCCAAAAGACAGTGTTGACTACCTTAAAAGTATATTTTTCAGATGGGGCACCTGGGTGGTTCAGTCTGTTAAGTATCTGACTCTTGATTTCAGCTTAGGTCATGATCTCATGGTTTGTGAGTTCGAGCCCTGCATTGGGCTCCACTGACCAGCAAAGAGCCGGCTTGGGATCCTCTCTCTCTGCCCCTCCCCATTCATGCTCATTCTCCCTCTCTCTCTCTGTAAATAAATTAATTTTAAAAAATAATAAAATAAAAGTGTATTTTTCAGGGCACCTGGGTGGCTCAGTCAGTTAAGTGTCCTGACTCTTGATTTTGGCTCAGGTCATGATCTCGCACTCATGAGATCAAGCCCCATGTTGGGCTCCATGCTGAGTGTGAAGCCTGCTTGAGATTTTGTCTCTCTCTCTCTCCCTCTCCCCCTTCTCTCCTGCCCTCTCTAAAAAAAGATATAAAATAAGAGGGTATTTTTGTATATCAAAAAAATCATTGTGGATTTTGATTTCAGGAGAAGATGGTAATTTCAGTGTTACTTTTTCATGAATAAATGACAGACCCAGTATTTGTACATTTAAAAATAAAGTCCAGGGGCTTCTGGGTGGCTCAGCCAGTTAAGTGTCTGACTCTTGATCTTGGCTCAGGTTATGATCTCACGGTTCAAGTTCAAGCCCTGCACTGACAGTGTGGAGCCTGCCTGGGATTCTCTCCACCCCTCCCCTGCACTCTCTCTCAAAATAAACAAACTTTAAAAAAAGTTTTTTAAATAAGATAAAGTCCACATGGGAAAATGTACCTTGACACTTTTACTCCTACTTCCCATGCCATGTACAAAAATCAATTATGGACGGATTGAAGATAATATGTGTAGAAAGGAAAACGATAAAGCTTTTTTTAGAGGAAAATGTTGGGAACAACTTCATGAGCTATGAGGGGCAAGGATTTTAAAAGAGAACACAAAAAATGGTAACCATAAACTTAAAAAATTAATAACTGAACATTAAAATGGTTAAAATTAAAGTCTACCAAAAGATACCAACAGGGAGATAAAAAGAAAGGCCATAGAAAAAGGGAACATATATGTGTATATATACACACATATGTGTACATATATATACACACACATATATATATACATACACACACACATTTTAAAGTTTACTTATTTCTGAGAGAGAGAGAGAGAGAGAGAGAGAGAGAGAGAAGGAGAACATGAGTGGGGGAGGAGCAGAGAGAGGGAGAGAGAGAATCCCAAGTTGTCTCTGCACTGTCAGCACAGAGCCCCACATGGGTTTGATCTCATGAACTGTGAGATCACGATCTGAGCTGAAATCCAGAGTGAGATGCTTAATCAACCGAGCCACCGAAGCACCCCAGAAGAATATATATTTTGTACATACGGGGTGCCTGAGTGGCTCAGTCAGTTGGGTGTCTGACTCTTGGTTTTGGCGTGGGTCATGGTTTTTAGTTTGTTGGTTTGGGCTTCATGTTGGACTCTGAGCTGGCAGTGAAGAGCCTGCCTGGGATTCTCTGTCTCCCTTTCTCTCTCTCCCTCAAAAGTAAATGGATATGGGGTGCCTGGGTGGCTCAGTCAGTTGAGCAACCGACTTCGGCTCAGGTCATGATCTCACATTTGTGAGTTCGAGCCCTGCGTCAGGCTCTGTGCTGACAGCTTGGAGCCTGGAGCCTGCTTCGGATTCTGTGCCTCCCTCTCTCTTTGCCCCTCCCCTGCTCATGCTCTGTCTCTCTGTCTCTCTCTCAAAAATAAATAAAACATTAAAAAATTAAAAAAAAAAGTAAATGGATAAACATTAAAAAAAATTAATACACATACCCCAAAGAACTCATGCCAGTATATAGAAAGAACTACTACAAATAAGAAAATGATCACCCAACAGAAAAAAAAATGCATAAAATATTTCAACACTTTTCAGAAAAGATAGTCAAATGGCTAATAAACACATGAAAAGAGAATAATATGATTAGCCATCAGGGACATGCAAAGCAAAGCTACAATGTGGTATCAGCACACACACACACAAGAATGGTTAAAATGGCAAAAGGAGAGATTAGTAACTGGAATTCTCATACACAGCTGATGTGTCTAAACCACCACAACCACAAATGCATTCGGCAATATCTACTAAAGATGAACACATGCATATCCAGTGAACCAGCAACTCCTCTTCTAGATGTCGAACTGGACACTCACATTCACCAAAAGATGGGTAAGAAAATGCTCACAGCAAACAATCCGTGATAGACGAGAACTGGTTATATGGTCGATATAACTTAATCTCCTAATTGTTAGAAATTTAGATTGCTTCCAATTTCTATATAGTGAAAAATGTTGGAATATACATCTTCTTTAGTTTTTGAAATATTTCCTTAAGAAGGATTCTTAATATGTATTTCAAGACTGTTAGCCGAGTGAGCTATAACTACTAAGAGATTGCAACATTAAAAAAAGTACCAATTTCACTATATCCATGTGAACATAAAATTTTTATATATTTTTTACTAATGAAAAATTCAAGGAGGGAATATATTGAGTTTTAAAAATTTGCATTTCTTTAAGTACAGGTGCCTCTAATAATAACCTCTTAAAGAATGGGAGGAGCACATAACTTTTTATAACTATCTATGATGGTAACCAAAGGGCCTCGATGGAAAATTTTATAGCATTCATGTGGACCAAAATATTTACAAAGGAATACCAATCTTCCCCATCAAATTTTTCTTAGTAGGTTTTCTTTCTCTTAGGAAACTTACACTTTGAGGGTAAGACTTATCTTCTGGAAAGCAATCAAACCTCTGGACAGAAGAGAAAATCATTAATCTGTTTCTATTTTATTAATAAAAGCTCCTATAAATGTAGTGACTCAATGCTTTGGCTTTTATTAAGTTGATAGTTTCTTTCTTGATAGCTGGCAGAATTTCTCATACTAAGTATAATTAATATAAAAATGAGTCACAACAACGTACAGACTTCAGTAAAAACCAGATGTGTCGTCAAAGCATCACAGGTGAGACATACATAGCATACCATGAAATTTCTTTCAAAGCTTTTATAGAAAAATAAAATTGTCACCATTTAGGAGATGTCAAAGGCTTTTTATAGTATTTCCTGTAAAGGCCCACAAATAGGAATTCGTGGGTAGGACTGCACAGTAGCTTAAGTTTTATCCAGTTGAATCCTGCCAAAAAATGAGACAGTTGTCAATTCTTCATTGACATGCCTCAAACATTAGAGGAAACATTTTGAAGTGATAACATCATTTATACAGACAAAGTGTATTTTTTTTTCTCTTCTAGGTCACTAAGCTAGCTTAACCATTCCAGGGCACAAAGATTCACTACGGTATTTTGAATTGTGTATGGCTTCTGTACTTTGCAATGCTACAAACAACCTCATATGATACACCTCGGCATTAGGGACAAATCCAGATTAAATTTAAATTTCCACTGAGCCTTCTCATGAAAACTATCCACAGGAATCCATGTATTTTCATGATGAACAAATATGAGATGCCTTTTGCCTTTCTGACGACTTGTTTTCATAGGCTAGGACTTTATCTCACATAAAACTGCGTGGCTCTTACATGTATCATTCAAGATACCTACACTCATTAAGATTACCCACCATTTCTTCAATTCCTGCTTATGGAAAACTGCTCTAAATGGAAAATGTTAGCAATGACGACTGTATTGTAATACTTTTACTGCTTTCAAATGAAAGAGTACTTATCACTTTATTTTGACATAAAATAATTATTTTTTACAAAGACAACTTTAAAAGAAGGAGGAAGAAACTCAAAGGGTCACAGACCAGTAAAGCATAGCAACAGATTTCAGGGAGTCTAACAATAACCTAAGTGGTAGAAGTCAAGGAAAGACCCAATGGGGAAGACAAAGATGATCAAGGTATCCCATGCACAGCCAGAAAATACTGGGAAAAACAATCCACTGGTAAATGAGAATACTGACTTCAGGGAAGGAACTTAAGAGCGCAGAAATCCTCAGTAGTGCAATTTTGGAAAGGAAACACTTCAGGGAGAAGTAGGTTAAAAGCAATAGAGAGGAATTCTTTGGAACAAACATTGTAAAGGAGAGAAAAAGCAAAGCAAGGAGGGAAAAATTTAGAATCCTGCAAGATGAAAGAAAGAAAGAAAGAAAGAAAGAAAGAAAGAAAGAAAGAAAGAAAGAAAGAAAGAAAGAAAGAAAGAAAGAGAAAGAAAAGAACACACCTCCTCCTCCACCTCAACCTCTTTTCTAGAAAAAGAAAGTACCTACTACACTGGCAGAAGAGGGCTATCATGAACCTATCACAAACTATAAAGTAAACAAAGCACTGCAAACTACCACCCTTGTCCACACAAATACCTAGCTACAGCCTTTATCTACTTAAAAAAATATATAGTATACAAACAAAATACAAGAATCCCAACAATTCAGTTTATGGAAACCTCCTCCCACTAAAAAAACAATGGTAAAGCAGAAGGAAACTGAACACTCCAAACTTAATGTTACGTCCTCAAACAATTGGAGATATGATAAAACCACTTGAAACAGAAAATCAAAAACTAAAAACAGAGATGGACAAAATCTGAAAGAACTAAGAACTGGTCTCACAAAACAAAGAAATGACAAAATTACATAAAAAGTAAAGACCATATTATGTACAAAGTGCACAAGGAATAATGGATTCTAATGAAAACATAATAATGAATATTGAAAAAAAGAATAAAAATAGAATGAAAAGGAAATAAAAAACTAAAAGGACTGGTGAGAATGTGGCTGAAAGGGCAAGGAAGATCTAATTTTCTTATACTTAAAATCAAAAAAAGATCCACAAGACAATGGAACAGAATATTAAAAGTATCATCCCACAAAACTTTCCCGAAGTGAAAAATCTGTATCTGTATACTGAAACAGGTCACTGGATATCAATGAAAACCAGCCCACAATGATCACCTTCAACACATATCCTTGTAACACTATTAAGACTTTAAAGCTAAATAAACTTCTCAAAAATCAATACAAAAAGTCTGGCGATAATGGAAGAGTATTTATTTTTTTAATTTTTTAAAATGTTTACTTATTTATTTTTGACAGAGAGCAGGCTCTGTGCTGTCCATAGGGAGCCCGACGCAGGGCTCAATCCCAGATCATGACTTGAGCCAAAATCAAGAGTTGGACACTTGTCTGAGCTACTGAGGCACTCCAGAAGAGTATTTAAAAATAAATCAATAAACTCAAAGAAAGAACATGTGAATCAAGGACATATTTACATAAAATCAAATTGATCCTCAAGTCTTCATGTAATACAAATTTAAAAATAAGCAGTTTTTTTAAATGTTTATTTTTGAGAGAGAGAGAGAGAGCACGAGCAGGGGAGGGGCAGAGAGAGACGGAGACACAGAATCCGAAGCAGGCTCCAGACTCTGAGCTGTCAGCACAGAGCGTGACATGGAGCTTGAACCCACAAATCATGAGAACATGACCTGAGCCGAAGCTGGAGGCTTAACTGAGCCACCCAGATGCCCCTAAAAAGCAATTTTAAACATGCAAGAAATTCTGCACCCATAAGTTCTGCTTCAAGAATCAATCTAGTCTAAGATGAATTTTACCCATTCACAGTATGACTGGGAGAACTTGCGCAAAAGGCTGAAAATGAACATTTGTTATTTTTATTTTTTTTATTTGCTTGTTTAAAAAAATTTTTTTTAATGTTTATTTATTTCTGAGACAGAGACAGAGCATGAGCAGGGGAGGGGCAAAGAGAGGGGGACACAGAATTCTAAGCAGGCTCCAGGCTCTGAGCTGTCAGCACAGAGCCCGACACGGGGCTCGAGCTCACAGACTGTGAGATCATGACCTGAGCCGAAGCCGGACGCTCAACCGACTGAGCCACCCAGGCGTCCCCATTTGTTATTTTTAAATACAGAAGTAGAGAAGCGCCTGGGTCGCTCAGTTAGGTTAATGTCTGATTTGAGGTCAGGTCATGATCTTGAAGTTCATGACTTTGAGCCCCACATTGGGCTCCATATTGACGGTGTGGAGCCTGCTTGTGATTCTGTCTCTCTCCCTCTCAACCTCTCCCTGCCCCTCCCCAACTTGCACTCTCTCTCAAAATAAATAAACCTTAAAAAATTAAAACAAAACAGATCCAGAAAAGTTAGAGAGGGGTTGAAGAATAAGAGGTTATATGATGTAGGCTGCATGTTATGAATTTATGTTCTAACAGAGTAAAAGTAGGGAAAAGAAGAGAGGAAAAGAGGAGGTAGAATAGTTCATTGAATGTTATGTAGCAGGTAGCACAGACAATTGGTAGGAGTTAAAGAACACCATCAAAAAAAGACAAATCCGTGGTGCCTGGGTGGCTCAGCCGGTTAAGCACCCGACTTCAGCTCAGATCATGATCTCACAGTCTGTGAGCTCGAGCCCCACGTCGGGCTCTGTGCTGACAGCTCAGAGCCTGGAGCCTGCTTCAGATTCTGTGTCTCCCTCTCTCTGACCCGCCCCGATTCATGCTCTCTCTCTGTCTCAAAAATAAATAAACATTAAAAAAATTGTTTTAAAAAATAGTATAAATTGAAAGATAACACTTAGAACAAAATTATAAAACTTATTAAACTCCAAAAGCAGTTTTAAAATAAAAAGGAAAGAAAACAATGTAAAGAAATACGAACAAGGTGTGCCTGGGTGACTCAGTCAGTTGAAGTGTCTGACTCTTAATTTCAGCTCAGGTCATGATCCCAGGGTCATGGGATCAAGCCCCATGTCAGGCTCTGAGCTAAGCATGGAGCCTGCCTAAGACTCATATTCTCTCTCTCTCTCTCTCTCTCTCTCTCTCTCTCTCTCTCTCTCCCCCCTCCCCCCTCCTCTGTTTCGCTCCCCCACTTTCACTCTCTCTCTCAAACCAAAAAAAAAAAAAAAAACCAAAAGAAAGAAATAAGCACAACAAATACATATAATTATAGCTTAAAATACGATAAACTTGAGATAAAACATTCCAATTTTATAAATAAGTGCAAATGGGCTTAACTATCAAAAAAATTTTTTTTTCAATTTACTTCACAAAATAAACCGTGAAAAATGTGCTACATACAAGATACACATACAAAACAAAATGATATAGAAAGGCTAAAAATAGCAAAGCAGGTATACCAGGCAAATGAAAACAGTAAGAGACAAGAAGGAGGATATGCAGATACTGAGAGACAAAGAATTCAAACTAAAAGTATTATTAGACATGACAAAGGAAACGTCTAATGCTGGAGGTCACAATTTAAAATAAAGATATTATAATCAAGAATATTTATGCAACACCGCAATGCCCGTAAAAGCAAAATCCCAAGGAAAAACAGGAAAAAAGAGACATACCAATCCAGTAGGTAAAAATAAAGATATGTGTAGAAAATCTAAACAGAAGGGCGCGTGGGTGGCTTAGTCGGTTAAGTGTCCGACTTCAGCTCAGGTCATGATTTCACGGTTTGTGAGTTTGAGCCCTGCGTCAGGCTCTGAGATGACAGCTCAGAGCCTGAAGCCTCCTTCAGATTCTGTGTCTCCCTCTCTCTCTGCCCCTCCCCTGCTTGTGCTATGTCTCTCTCTCAAAAATAAACAAACATTAAAAAAAGTTAAAAAAAAAATCTAAACAATAAATAAGACAAATCTTCTGAATGTATATCAAACTTTGCATCTTGATATTAGCGAATAAACCTTCTCAAGCATACACGGGACATTTCATAATAAAGGTTGTATATTAGGTTATGCAGAAAATATTAGCAAGCTCCATGAAATAGTGATATCCCTTCCAACCACACTCAGAAATATTTATGACCACAATG
The DNA here is from genome assembly GCF_018350175.1 of Felis catus. Classification (NCBI taxonomy): domain Eukaryota; kingdom Metazoa; phylum Chordata; class Mammalia; order Carnivora; family Felidae; genus Felis; species Felis catus. The sequence goes on from NC_058376.1 coordinate 46,747,000, forward strand.
CAGTAAAAATAAAAATTATTAACAGCAGCAAAGAAAGGTACTTCCAACAGGAAATAAATCTACTTATGTATTATTTACCCAATAGTAAACAGTTAGTGGGTAAAAGGGAAATACAAAACAAATTACAGAATTCCAAAAAAGTATTGATAACACTATAAATCAATCTGTGGCATATCAAATTAAACCCCACAGCTTTAGACATACTTATCAATAAAAATGAAAGAATGTAAATCAATTAAAATTCTTTTCTAAAAGCTCAGAAACAAATGGCAAAGTAAGCTCAAAACGAGTATAATGAAGAAAATGAAATAACGGAACTAGAAACAAAGATTAATAAGGGAGAGAAAAAAGAACAGATCTAAATACAGTTAATAAATCAAATTCTATTTTTTGAAAAAACAAAATAGGCAAACCACTAGCTGACATGGGAAAAAAAAAAGAGTACAAATAAAGAAAACAAACAAACAAAAAATGTCATGAAGAAAATAACCATTGACAAAACCACTGAAATAACCATTAGAAAAAAAGCCATAGGATTCTATTTTGCAGACATCACTGCAAATGAATTTGAAGACCCAGGTGAACTGGGTAATTTACCAGGCAAACAACTTACTAAAACTGAATTACTTAAAGATAAAATCTGAAACAGATCATACTTAGAAAAAATAAAGAAGGGGCACCTAGGTGACTCAGTTAAGCATCTGAGTCTAGGTTTTGGCTCAGGTCATAATCTCACAGTTTGTGAGTTCGAGTCCTGCATCAGACTCTGCACTGTCAGTGTGGAGATTAATTACTTGGGATTCTTTCTCTCTCTGCTCCTCCCTTTGCTCGCATGCTCTCTTTTAAAATAAGTAAATAAACTTAAAAAAAAAAAAGAAAAAAGAAAGAAAATAATAAAGAACGACCCTACCAAAAAAAAAAAAAAAGCACCAGGCCTTGCTCCCACAGGTAAGAGGCCAAAAAAATAGAGAAGACATGAAGGATTAGACCAGAGATGGGGAAGAGGCGAGAGGATGAACATCACACTTAAAGATACTGGGTTCCAATTATACTTCTAAAAGACAATTTATACATTTGTACCAATCAATGTTTCCAAATTAACTCAGAAAGAATTCAAGATTTCTTTATGATGTTAGCTCACCCAAAGAGTCTTAGATTTTTTCTGCCTTTCCTAAAACGAAGGGACTGATCTCTAAAAGCCAAAGGTTCTTACCTTAATGACAGAGTAGATTCTCCTGGGAAGCTTTTAAAATACAGGGGCGTGGGTCCCACCCAATCAATTCTGATTCAACTGGTCCAGGATGGGGACCAGGTATACAGTATTATTTAAAGTCTTTCCAGGTGACTCTAATATGCAGGCATAATTGAAAACCACTGACCTTAGCTAAGAATAACAACTATAGTAGCTAATATTTACTAAGCATATATTATGTGTTAGGTACTCTTCTTAGCACTTTACATGTTACTAATTCATTCTCCATTTTACAAATGAAAAAACAGGTCAGGTAACTCACCCAAAGTCACACATATGCTAACAACAGAGAGAGGGTTTAATACCAGGCAGTTTGGATCCAAAACCCATGCTTTAATCACCATGATATACTGCCTCCTAAGTGTGAATTATGCGTGAATTATACCTGTATTCTTTAGTTGCAAATAAAGTGATCAGGAAAAAAACAAAACAAAAAAATGAGATAATTAATGTCCTCCTTCTTGGAAGCAGTACATCCTGTTGCAAAAGTACCAACAAGTTTATTTTGAGAGTAAATAAACAGACAAGAATCTTCTCTTCCCAAAAGGTTCAAATTGAGATTTCCACACATGGTCCACACAAATAATTTCTTACATATCATCCTATACAACCTAGTTATTCAATGTCAAGTATCAAACATTGCTTTAGCTTTAAAACTCAGGGCAGTGATGTACATTTACAAGAAAAATTCCTACCTATTTCAGTTCTGCTAACTCCAATGCCATTATAAATTCTCAAGTAATTAAAATGACAAGAATCAGAATCTTCAATGTCAAAGTCACCAAATTTGATGCGCACTCTCTCTCCCATCTTTACACGGATCTCCCATTCACAAACGGTGCTGTTGGGATAGGTCTGTGGGTAGTTTATGGACATGAGGGTCCCACTTTCAGGGCCTAGTACAGTATGTCCACATCCATCACCTTAAAAAAAAAAGAGTTAAAAGAACGATAAATTATTATTACATCTTTAACTTATACTATAAATAATCAGGATTCTTTTGTGAAAATTTAAAAATATGTATGACAGATATTTTATGCCACCAATACTTTCCTTACACAAGATAAAAGGGATGATAGAGTTCTTAATATATCTACTCACAGGAGCCCGGAGAGAAGCCAGGTAAGGTCAAAATGATCAATGATTATCCTTATTCAAAGAACTTTCCAATCTGAATAAACAGATTTATTAGCTTAACAATAGATTTATACACATATCACAATTCCAATCTTTAAAAGAGTATTAATTCATAGTAACTGTTCAAAGACAACATAAACTATAAAAATAAAAGTATGTGATCAGCTTCATCCATTTATTTATAAATATAAACCTTTCTAAAATCTGTGAGAAGACTAAAGGTTATGCAGATTACTGATCACAGTATTACAAGGCATTCATCCTTGAAGGCATTAAAGCAATATTTAAGGAAATTTAATTTTACATTCTACTGAAATTGGACTTTGGAGTACTCCCCCTCCTAAAACCTCACTTTTTCCTACCAAATGAGGAGGAAAAAATGGCATTTGTACATCATGAAACATTAGGAAAAATAACCTTCCTATCTTGGTAGCAGCAGGATTTGCTCCAGCAATTCGTTCTGCAACTGGATATGGGGACTCAGGTAACTTAACATAGTACTATTATTTGCACCCTTCCCTTTCTCATAAAAAGTGGTATTTGGGCACCTAGAAGAGGCATGCAGTGGTAAGAAGTTTCAGGTGCTGCTCCAATTGTACCAGTCAGCATTCCTTAATGATGGGATTCAATGACGAATCTCTTTTAAATCTCTAAAAGGAAGATGGGTACACTGTACTAAAACGATAGTATTTTTTCGTTCAAAAATAGCCACCTATAATCACCTTTGGAATAATTCAGTACTTACACAAAAAAAACTATACTAAAAGTGACAGTGCTGAGTTTTATTTATTTTTTAAATGTTTATTTTTGAGAGAGACAGAGAATGATCAGGGGAGGGGGAGGGGAGGGGGGAGAGGGAGAGAGGGAGAGAGAGGGAGAGAGAGGGAGAGAGAGGGAGAGAGAGGGAGAGAGAGGGAGAGAGAGGGAGAGAGAGGGAGAGAGAGGGAGAGAGAGGGAGAGAGAGGGAGAGAGAGGGAGAGAGAGGGAGAGAGAGGGAGAGAGAGGGAGAGCGAGATTGAGAGAGAGGGAGAGCGAGATTGAGAGACAGAGAGAGCGAGATTGAGAGACAGAGAGAGCGAGATTGAGAGACAGAGAGAGAGAGAGACAGAATCTGAAGCAGGCCCCAGGCTCTGACCTGTCAGCACAGAGCCTGACGCAGGGCTTGAACTCACGAACTGTGAGATCATGACCTGAGCTGAAGTCGGACGCTTAGCCAACTGAGCCACCCAGGCGCCCCAGTGCTGAGTTTTAAAGTCAATATAGATATAGATGGCTGTAACAGAATTTTCTATTATGTTGATTTATTATTTTTAAGAACAATGCAGTGCTGATATCATTTGCTAGAACAAATAAAAGCTTTAAAGGCCTGTAAGAAGTTAATACAGTATCTAGCAAGTAGTTGCAAAATAAATGTTTATTAATTGGATGTATAAGGAAATTGTACATGAACCAATGAAAAAGTAATTTCAAACCAGTCTCAAAACTAAATTTTTTGAAAAGTTTTTTTTGTTTTTTTTTTTTTTTTTAAGTTTATTTGAGGAAGACAGAGAGAGTGTGAGCAGGGGTGGGGCAGAGGGAGAGAGGGAATCCCAAGCAGGCTCCGTAGGGTCAGAGCAGAGCCAGATGTGGGGCTCAAATTCACAAAACTGAGATCATGACCTGAGCCAATATCAAGAGTTGGGACACTTAACCGACTGAGCTACCCAGGCACCCCTCAAAACTAACTTTAGTAAAAGAACACTCTGTATAAGCTTATGATGACAATACTTTATATCCTTTCCTGATCAAGCAATTCTCAAATCCGTCCTAGTATTGTTAGCCTACTTTTAAATGTTTAATTTTGAGAGACAGATAAAGAGAGTGCATACACAGAGGAGGCATTTGACAAAGGATCCAAAGTGGGCTCCATGCTAACAGCAGAGTCCGACACGGAACTCAAACCCATGAACCTTGAGATTATGACCTGAGCCAAGGTCTGGATACTTAACTGACTGAGCCACCCAGGCACCCCTAGCCTATTTTAAAGGCCAATACTAGCAATCTGGCTTCCTAAACGAATATCTCACATAAAGCTCAGCTTTTGAGCAATGTTAAAACTTCAGCTCTCTCTACACCTGCTTTCATTCTACACACAAAAACTAGGCATAGCCACTCAATGATATATAAAGGCACCATGAAATAAACGTGAGTTTTTGTGATATATTCACTGATATTTTGCAAATATAAAATGTAAATGTTAGATAACTTAGAAGAAAAAAACCCCACAAATTTTCCCTGAAACCATCAAGAAAATACCTTGAAAATCTCTGAGTATCATCCAAATTAGAAACACAGGGATATAAAAACTGTCTCTGTAAAAATAAATGAATTGTAATATAAATAACTTTTGAATAATCATTAACATTTTTCCTTAGAGAAAAAAAAAACTATCCCCTAAGACAAAGTTTCTAACGTTATGAAACTAGTTTGAAATGTTTTCTTAATACTGAAAAGATGAAAATGTGCTTTCTGGAATGCTTAAATCTTTGAAAAGCAGCCGCTGAACAAATGAAATAACTCAAAATATAAACGTATTTTCTTTAGTGAATAGAACTAAAGCAGCTTTTTAACTGTCTGGAAGTGTTGATGGATTTCAGGAAGCCAAGAATTTCCTATTAACAGCTGAATTCATGACTTAGTAATGGCAGATTGTCCCAACCAACGAATTCCCCATAGGCTATTATTTAACTTAAGGTTGCCATTTTAAGATGAATTTTACAAAAGTACAAGCAGTGTTAGTAATTTTTATGTCTTTATGCTCATATTTATGTTTGATTCTCAATAAGTAATACACAAAATGTTTCTTGCCCTTTCCTCTATAAAGCACAATTTCTACAAGTCAACAAAATAACAAACAAAATAACAAAATAACTGATGAAAAACAGGACTTTTACATGCATGCTGATGAAGAAAACAATTAAAATGGAGAGGTCTTTTTTCAGTATCTTGTGTAGGGGGAGGGCATGAACAGTCCACAAGTAACGTGCCAAGAATGTTCTAAAATATGTGATGGAGTTCAGAGCTTCCTCCTCCAGCAAAAAGATGATATGCACCAGAAACCAAAGTTAAGAGAGTTTCAAATCTACTACTACAGTGAACAAGTTTGAATGTTTCATATGCCCAAGACTTTGATAAATTTACCTGACAAGATAAATAGCTTAGCTGGTCTGGACAAACACTTATTGCTATGAAGTATATGTTTAGAATATTCCAGTTTGAAAGGGGAAGCTGGGCTTATACATTATCACTAGGCCAGCAGTTCTCAAATGTTTTTCTCAGTTATTCCCAAATAAGAAATACATTTTACATTGTATTCCTACACCCATGCATGTACAATCCTGACCTGCTCTGGTCCCCACCAGCACTCAGAAAACCACTGTACTAGGCATCCAAAGGTCATAATGTTGAATTCTCAAAGAAAGACCCTGTCCTCACTTTTACCCCCAAATTAGAAAATGTGCTTGCTGTTTATTTTCACAGTTCTTAAAAGCAAATCCTATTCTGCACAATACTGAAAATAACAAAGTATTTAAAAGTAAAACTAAAATCTGGAAAATATTCTTTATCAACTAATCACCTAATACACTCAGAGCAGTGGTGCTCAAATGGGGGGTGAGGGGGAGGCTCCCACGGGAGCAATTTTACCTCCCATTTGGCAATGTCTGGAGATAAATATCCAGATAAATATCCAGTTGGTTGCCACAACTGAGGGGGTGGGATCCTACTGGCATCTGGGGGTAGAAGTCAAGAATGCTGCTAAAGATCCTACAATGTGCACAGGACAGCCCCCAGAATAAAGGGTTGATGTTACATGTCAGGAGTACTGGGGTTGAGAAGACTGACTTGGAGCAAAGACTAGGACAACTCAGACAGAAGATCTGAGTGAGTTCTTGGCTGGGTTTCCTTTGGCCCCAAGGATAATGCTGTTCTGTCCACTAAGGGTACAACCTAGGGCATACTTTCCCTGCTGTGGTCAGTAGTTATACTAAAGAGTTTTACAGTCCCACTTCCCAATTTTTATAAGTCAATGGAGGTTAAAGGAGAGAAAACATCCTTTTTATTAGCCTACATCCCTGGAATAACTTTTTTTCTGGGTCAGGAGCTCTTAAAATTAGGGTTTAAAAAGGGTGCGAATAGGGTCAGGAGTAAGTCTCCTAATTTTCTGCTTAGCTTTGTATGTTGGAAAGAATAATGATCTGTGACCAAGCTACACTGCCTCTTGTTATTCATTTTCACGAGGCAGAATTGACAAAGACAGCATAACTACTATGGGGAAAAAAAACTTTCAAATGACTTTCCTAGGACCAATCCATACACTGTCACCCATTAACTCCAACATCACCGAATCTTTCTCCTTCTCAACTCCATCACCACCACCATCGCTGCCAGCTTCTCCTCCTCCCCCTCCTCCTCTAGATGGTCTCCACGAAAGTATAACCTACCATCCAGGATAGAAGCCTGTCAATGTAATTTTTGAATTTCAATTTTATTTCAGTGAAGAAGAGACACTGGAATTTGATCTCACTGCTCCTTTGTTTGGCTGCAGATTTATCTAGGGAATTACTCACAGAACATGTGTTCACTTCCTCTGAAGAGTCTAAGGTCAGATGTGTTAAGCCAGATACAAGTTTTGGTATTGTTCCAGGAAAATAACTGAGTATTTTTTTAAACTACGTATCCCTAGAGAAAACAGAAAGTACATTAAACATACTTAAATAATAACGTATTAATACAATAAAGAAGATATGCTTATTTTAGGCTTCTCTAAACTTCAAATCAAATGTGTTTTTTTTGCATACATGCTCATGATACTGATTACATGTGACCTTTCAGCCACCCCCATATTTTAGTCACACTAATACAGAATATAAATCATACTAATGACTGAATCGTATTAACACAAACACTGCATGACTTCTAAAAATACTTTCTTCAACACCAAACACAAATGCAGGATGCTTGCACAAATAATGCCACAAATGTGGAGCAATGTAACTTTCATGATGACCATCATGAACTGGGAAAGGTTCAGACTTTTCCAGCAAGCTTTCAAGGATTTTTTCTTTTTTAATCATTATGAACAGGTGAGTCTCACTACACTTGCTCTAAATAAGTGTGTCATTTCTGTCACATTGTCTAATGCCATCTGTGAGATCTTATAAGCTGGAAAAAGAGGCATTTAGAGTAGAAAAGCATTCAAAGGAGTAACTTGCAAGAGTTAACTAAAACATCCTATTTCATTTGGATACGATGAAGATTTTTAGTGTAATATTTAGCATTGTGAATTTTTCGACTGAAGTACTCTATGAGTCCTATTACTATAAGATTTTTAAAATTGCATCACTACATATCTCAAATAAATAATTCAAGGTACTACTTTAATTCCACTCATTTTTTAAAAATACTACATAAGATGGATATGCTCGGAGAGCCTAAAGAAGGTCACTGTGACAATTTTTAGAAAAAGAAATAGCTCCCAGCTTCATTCTTTTTTAAGCCCAAACTATTCTCTGCATGTGTGATAATTTACAAAATTGAATTACATGAAGGAACGTGGGAAGTATAAATCCTCTTTAACCCCCACTAAGCACACATCCTACTTAGAACATAATGGTTAGGCAAATGAGCTCTGGAGTCCTGGCATGATTTTAAATGCCCTATCCAGCACTCACTGTGACTTTCAGAAGGTTATTTATTGCTGCTAAATCTCAGCTCCCTAAAATGGGGATACAAACAATTCAAACACAAAGGGCACAAATTAAATGAGACATTGTATGAAAACACCTAGTACTGAGGGCCTAACCTATAAAAATGCGCTCAATAAACACTCTTTTGTTTGAGGGTACCATTCCAGTCATAAAGGACCGGAAAGGCTTTTGCCCATCATATGTGGATACAGGGCATTTCTACAATCTAGCTAAAGTAACCCAATAACTGTCCATTACTTTGGGAAATGTACAGCAGCTTTAAAGTTTCAAGTGTAGTGTTCTTGTGAAAAGTATAAACCCAAGAGAAAGTAACTCTCACTCAACTTCTCAGGGATGACCTCTATTTCTCTTCAGTAACTGTCCGAATCACAAGCCGGGCTTTGTTTTTGCCATTATTAGAGACACTCTCACCCACCTGTGAAAACTCAAACACTTTAAAGTCTCAGCTAGTCAGCCTTCTTATACCCACATACTTTCCGTGAACTTGACTTCTCTCTTTTCTCCCAGTCTATTAATCTTGTCCTGGCCTCATGTCTTTCCCTACACAGCCTAGGCTTCATGTCCAGTATGTTAACTACCTCTTCCTGGTACTCTCAATTCCTAGCCATTGTGTCCTTCTTGAGTATCTACCTGTCAAACCCTCAACCCTGGTTCACATAACCTCTCTCTGCCAAAGAGCTGAGCACTACTGTGAAAACACACACACACACACACACACACACACACACACACACACACACACACACTCTCTCTCTCTCTCTCTCTCTCTCTCTCTCTCTCTCTCTCTCTCTCTCTCTCTCTCCAGGGGGATAGGTGTCATTAGAGTAATGGGTTCCAATCTCAGAAGGGCACTCACAGCCACTCAGTATTCTCTTATTCAGTGGTTCTCAAAATGTAATCAACATTAAAATCACCTCAGGGCTAATTAAATTAAAGGTTCTCAGGTTTCCCCCCCATCTCCATAGATTCTAATAAGTATGTCAGAAAAATTATCTTAAACTTAGACATTGGTTAAAAAAAAAAGGTCAACAGCATATCTTCTAAATGTCACAGAAGCTAAAAGCTGCCCAAGGAATACAGGGCAAAATAGTTATTTGGATTTGCTATATTTATCACTGCTTAAAGGTCCCAGTTTTCATTACATGTTAATGTATATAGTTTCTTATCTGGTAGAGATGCAAATCATTTCTGTGCAGCTGAAAAGATAATCCCAAAGGTTAGTTTATGACCCTATTGGCCCATTACCCAGATTTAGCAATTTAGCAATCACATCTAATCTGGCAATCACATCCTGTAACACCTGGTTTCTCAAATACTCTTAGGACAGGTTTTAACACCTTACTGATTCCCTCATTAATGAATGAACTGAATAAAATCTTAAACACATGTTCATTTTATATTTGCATGGCATGATTTTGCCTCTTTTGCAAATTCTAACCTGTAAAACAGCTTGTCAGTGGGAGCTAGGTTTTGCAATTTAACAAATCATAAGACACTAACAATAACGGCAACAACAACAAAACCCACAAAAAACTCTTTCCACCCAGTGTACCCTGACCTCTACCATCTTCTCGCTCACTTTTCCTTTCTTTTACAAAGAAGTTTCTTCTAGTCTCCATAGTTGATGTCTTACTTCTTTGCTTCCTGTTCTAAGTTCCAATGCACTGCAATTCAGCTTCCAAAAAGAAAAGTTTAAGTCCTAATTTCTGGTACCAATGAATATAACCTTATTTGGAAACAGGGTCTTAACAGATGTCATCAAGTTAAAATGAGGTCATACTGGTTAAGGTGGACCCTCATTCAATGACAGGTGACCTTAGATAAAGAGAAAAATGTGGACATGGTTACAGACACAAGAAGAATACTACATTACAGAGGCAGAGATTGGAATGATGCAAAGGAACTCCGAAGATTAAAACTCCAGAAGCTAGGGAGGCAAGGAAAGACCCTCCCCCAGAATCTTCAACAGAGTATATAGCTGTGCTGACACCCCAATTTCAGAATTCTAGCCTCCAGAACACTAAGACAATAAAGTTCTGTTGCTTTAAGCTATCTAAATTTGTGGTAATTTGTTACGGCAGCCCTAGGAAATGCAGGCCTACTCACCAATGAAACTATTCACTAATGCAGCCAGTTTCCAAGCTGCCAAAAGTTAACGTGATGAGGGAGCAAAAGGCAAGCTGAGGGCAAAGCACAAGCACATACCCACAACCCCTTCCACCTCCCAGGTGTGACCTTCCCCGGGCACTCCTGGCTGCCCAAGAACAAAGAAAGGGGAGAAACAACGGTTATCTGATAGCACAGTGATGCAGGAGTCTCCCATCAGTTTGCAACTGTCTTAATGATTTACAAGAAAAAAGCAATCTCCAGAAACCTACAGACTCAACCTCCTGGGGACCTAATGTCATCCTCCCCTCCACAGCATAGAAAATCTTATATAATCAGTCACTCTTCACACAACCCCAGCGCAGCTCTTTCTGCTCACGGGTACTGTCCCGTGCTGTAATAAAAACACCTTTTTGCACTGAAAACGTCCCAAGAATTCTCCCTTGGCCGTTGGCTCCGAACCCCACTCCAAACCACGTCAAATGGATACTTTTCCATCCTTATCATGTGTGACCTTTCCATATTATCTGGCATCGCTGGCCCTTCCTTCCCTCCCATCTTCCTTCCTTCCTTTGTATCTTCCCTCCCTCCTTAAAATTCTCCTTCCCTGGCTCAGTTTTTTGAACCAACTGCAACTTCTCTAGCATGTTCCTGGGCTTCTTACTGCCAACCACTGATGCTGTTCAGTTCCTCCCCCATTCTGGGTATTCTACCAGGGGTATCTCCCTACTTCCTTCAGTTACCACGAAGTCTCCAACCCTTCTCCTAATCCTCAAACCTGTCATCTACTTATATATTAAGCACCTCTGCTCATATTATTCACTCACTGAATAAAAATTTACTGACTTCCCAAACAGATTTGATCCCAGCCCTCAAACATTCTAGAAAGTGAGGTGAATTATGTATTTAAACACATAAGAGCATTAAGTAGATGCCATGGTCGATATGCCTAATATTTAAATCCAGGTGTCTGACTCCAAAGTCTCTTCTCTATACTTTCAAAGTCCACCAAAGCACAAAACGGTGAAGACAGACCAAGAAAGGGCTCAGGCTGTTCACAGTAAACACAAGCCAAAACCAAAAAGAAAAAAATCTGACAGTTTAAATGATACTTTCAGTAGAGCAGAGACTAGACTGCAAGGAAATCAGCATTTAACTAATATTTGTTGTGCACCAGCTACTCAGAAAATGTACAGCACAGACAGAGTCAATCGGTTAGTAAGTTTGTCCCTGAAAAAACCAGATGCAAGGTACCGGGCAAGCAAACAGTAAAGAGGAAAGATGTATACAAGCCAGCGGGGTTTTGACCATGTTTCCAGGTACAGAGTAAGAAGCCCATTCAAGTTTAAATTCTACTTAAACACAACTTACATTCCCTGATAAAGCAGTGCTCGGGTAAGTGGAAGAGATGGTTTCGGGAAGAAGGAAAGGTGAGGCAGGTATGCTGTGTAGGAGTTGAGCTCTACAAAGTGGAGGGGCCACTGTGCTCCTGCTGAGCAGTAAGCCCCATGGGAGATTTGATCAGTAGTCGTCGCTGGTGACAGGACTAGTCACAGTGGGACACATGACTTCCTCCAGTGACCCTGGGCTATCCAGAACCAGAGAAAGGCAGTGGGGACTGGCATGTGAGCCAGGTTGGGGATCTGTCAAGGACAAGAGGAAGGGCATGACAGAATGAAAGACCTGGGAGGCCGCATTGAGGAAGTGAACCTAGAGATGGACAAATGTACCGGATGAAGGCAGAGGAACCTAAGTTTGATGTCTTGCTAATACCTCAGTCTGCCCCTCAGTGCAAAGTCCTCCACAATTTTGCTCCCACTGACCTTTCCAGCCTTCATTTCTCATTACTTTCCTCTGACACCAGATTACTGAAACTATTATTCTCCAGGAATTGCAGCTGCCAAAGAAAAAGGAGGCAGGCAACTGTGAGAATCAAAATTAGTGCGACTCTTTGGTAATGTTGGAGGTGGCCAGCAGTCAGCACTGAAATCAGAGTTTGAAAGACCCGGCAAAGGAGAGACCCAACTTGCTGACCCTGATTTAGGCTGTTACTGACAAGACGGGCACAACTGTTTTCTAAGTAGCCATGGCTCTGGTTCTAGCTGAAGGACTTCTCTCACCGAAGGAGCAAAGAGGTCTAGCTCCCAGAAAGAGGTTGGCTGGGACATGCTAGGCCCTGAGCAAGTACGCAGTAAGGTCCAAGAGAGGGCTCTAGTACCATGAGACTGAGAGGCCTGGGCTCTGACAGCTAACTGTGGGGATTAGACAAGAAGAGTAACATGAAGGGCACGCAGATGCCCAGACACTAACATCGAATAACGTACATGGGGCAGCAGATTCACTCCAGAAATGGGTTCCCAATTCATATTTTTGAATGACAATTTAGTAGATATAAGAAGACAATGAGAAGACAATAAGAAGAAAACTTAAAAATCTCTGTCAGAACAAATATTTAATACACAGTGTGAATAATGGGTGGCTCAGTTAGTTGTCTGACTTCGGCTCAAGTCATTATCTCACAGTTTGTGAGTTTGAGCCCCACGCTGGGCACTGTGCTGACAGCTCAGAGCCTGGAGCCTGCTTCAGATTCTGTGACTCCCTTTCTTTCTGCACCTCCATCCCCCTCTCAAAAAAAAAAAAATTTTTTTTAAGTTTTTTTAAATACCCAGTGTGAATAATGAATGCAAAGAAATAAGTGAGAAGTACTATCTGGAAGGAGTGTGTGGGCAATGGTTAAAGAATTCTTCTCGGGGATAATACAATACCCAAGAAGGGTTGTGAAGGAACATCAGGAGCTTACCAAGGATGCAAGGAAAGAAAAAAGCTCTTTCTTTTTAAATAGACAAAATAGCATATGTAAAGAGATCACTATAGGGAACAAGGCAAAAAAAGCATAAAATTATACCTCAGAGCATTAAGTCTTACACATGAAATATATATATAAAACGGGTGGAGATGCTAGTATAAGATTAAGTTAGAGAAGAAGGTAGACACCAGACTGTAAAAACAATTACATGTGTAACATGCAAAGGAATTTGGAATGTATCTTACAGGTGATCAAGAGGCTGCCTGCCACACTATGGAAGTATTAACATAGTTCCAGGAAGGCAAGTACCCCAGGGCCCAGAACCACTGCCAGCAGTAACCAACCAGCAAATATCTGCCCAATTATTAGGCAGGGGTGCAAGGTAGGGGGCTCAAAAGGAGGAAGTAGTAAGCCAGGACCAGGTACTTAGAGTCTGGCTACTCACTGCAACAGGACAAGCTTTTATAACCCCATGCTTTCCTGACTCCTTGGTGTTCCGATGCTGTGATCTTTACTTCTCAAATGTCTGCCATCCCCGTGGACTACAAACATACCAGTCCTTTAAAGCTCACTCAGTTATCAGCAAGGCTTCTCCTATTTCCCTAGGCATTGTGAGCTCTTCCTCCCTTCAAACCCACAGCACTATGCAATCTCCCCTGGTTATTTTTAGATATAATCCAACTGAATTATTTCCCCAATGAGACTGTAGGTTCTCCGAAGACAATTATAATATTTTACTCTTCTCTAAATGTCTCAAGACTGTACTGACATATGTGCAAACATCTCTGAGAGCTCATCATAGCTGGTACTACTTCCTGCTATAAGTTCTTAATGAGAGGAGTACCAGCATCTTTTCTTTGACCAACCAAGCAATTCAGTTTTGACTGCAAACTTACATGCACCCTACTCAACAAAAGCCGTGCAAGAAACTTGGCCTACTCTCAGAAAGCTTAGTTGAGGGAGGCTGCACCTTGGAGGGGGTCTTCCCCATAATTTCAAGTGACTAATCAACATCTTTCTTCCAACTACATATCCTTCAGAGTGCACGTTGATCTAACAGGCAATGTTTTAGCAGTCTTCTAAGATCACCCCATTATCCCATCTGCTTCAGTGGACTCTGGCATTCATTAAATACTAGTTTCTTTGAATATCTCTATTTTCTGTCCTTGTGGATTATGTTGATTTCCATGTAATAATCTGGAAATTAGCATTATGTGGTTTTTTTTTTTAATTCAATGTTTGTTTATTTTTGAGAAAGAGACAGATCACCAGCAGGGGAGGGGCAGAGAGAGAGGAAAACAGAATCCAAAGCAGGTTCCTGGCTCTGAGCTATCAGCACAGAGCCCGACTCAGGGCTCGAACCCAAGGACCACGAGATTATGACTTGAGCCGAAGTTCGCGCTTAACTGACTGAGCCACCCAGGTGACCTGCATTATATGTTTCTAAGCTAATATTTTGAACTGAAATACCTTCTTACAAAAGATCTCACAATGAATGAAGAATTTAATCAAATGCGCTAAAGAAAATGCTGTAATAGCAATTCTGAACTATAGAGTAATTACTTCATAAATAATGAATTTTTACATTTTGAAGTTTTTGCTGTATTTTTAAGTATGCTTGCATGTGTTAAATTAGCCTACACAATACACAATTTGAACACAATATGTCTATAGAACATAACAACACGATTAAAATTATAACCATGTAAGATTATGTAGGTGTGTGAACATAGAATAGAAAGAAACATAAAAATCATAAATTGATAGATTAGGGAGTAAAACTATGGATAATTATCAATTAAGTTTTTGGCTTAGAATCACCATTATCTGTACAATATTTAAAAAATACAGTGATAAGGCCATAAGGTTTTTATAAAGTAAACTGAATCCATGAGCCATACAAGAAAAACTGCCTGTCTCACTTCATATTTCAACAACCACATTTCACTATCTCTGTGAAGCTTTTCCTAATCCTAACAATTTTAGGTCATCATTCTACATCCTTCCAGCTAATCAAGAAGTTGAATCAGAAACTTTATTTGCATGCATTCAATTAACGCCCAATATTACCACCTGAGCTTTCACATCCCACGTCATTGTGTAAAGTATAATCCTAAACTTAAAACCTACCTCTTTGTAAATGGAGCCTTTCCGCATACTATAATCTTATGATTTTTTTATGGAAATTAATTCATTTGTCACGTTAATTCTAGCACTGGTACTTTCACCTACACCAATTTCATGGATATTAAGGTGTTGTTCTTATGTTGGTCTTCTAGAATGAACCTTAGATGTTCAGATAGAATTATTAACCATCTTCATAGGCAAATAATGTTTCTTCTTTGCTTACAACATTGGGAAATCTACCTAAAAATCATTGACCTGTAATTTTACAATGAATTTTTCATTTACAAGTTTTAAAAATACGGATTTTAAACCTGATCATTAGCACTTTGGAATTTGTGCTGTATTTCTAATTTTCACTGTGCGAAATTAATCGGAAACAGCAGAAAAAAGATGCTTTGATTTTGCCTCTCAACAAAACTACATGTAAGAGGCCAAATGTTTTATCAGACCAAGAAAAGACAATGGAAAATTCTAAATTAACCTAATGTCAATATTAGAATTACAAATGTTCACTGCTGAGGCAGAAGTGTTCATTTCTGACAATTCACAAATATTGTTCAAAAATTATTTACCTGCGTCACAGCCAAATAAAGGCATTACTTGACAGAAAACAACTCCCCCCCCCCCCCCCCCCCCCCCGCACATTAGTTCTGACATCACTGCAGAACTGAATGATTAAGAAAGAACCTGACTTGTTTCACAGATTTATTAGCAAACAAAAATCAATACCTTCACAAATATTTCACGGTAATAGGTATAAACGTCAGTAATAAATTTTAAAAATTAACTTCCTGGGGAGCACCTCGGTTGGTTAAGCGTCCAACTTTGGCTCAGGTCATGATCACACGGTTTGTGAGTTCGAGCCCTGAGTTGGGCTCTATGCTGACAGCTCAGTGCCTGGAGCCGGCTTCAGATTCTGTGTCTCCCTTTCTCTCTGACCCTCCCCTGCTCGAACTCGTGTGTGTGTGTCTCTCTCTGCCTCCCTCTCTCAAAAACAAACATTAAAAAAATTTTTTTAAATTAATGTCCTGATATTTTACCACATTCAAATAAACGTCTAACCCAAGAAGGGAGGCAAATCCTCTAGGACACAAATGAAGAAGCTGAGATCCTGAGATGAGGGGACACAAATTGCTAGTCATAAATAAAGTAAATCAGGGGCATAGAATCATTCATAGACTCTCAACTTCCTATTAAATATACTTATTACAGTAAATATGCAATCAAATACGCAAATAATAAATTTAACCAATTTAAGTTTTTTAGAAAGACGTGTTACAGTAAAATAGGCTGTCAACAACAAAAAACCCATCATAGTACAATTAGATGTGAATAAATACAATCTATGTATAAGTATATTAATAAAATAAGACTGGTTAAAAGACATCTCTGCTGTGAAGGGCTGACGGTTTTTCAGACCACTGATAAATTTTATTCTGAGCCAAATGAAAAGAAAAATCACTGCCTCAGAATATATGCTGAGTATTACATGACATTACAGCTCAACCTTGAAAAATGCAGAGGTTAAACACGCTGACCTCCCCGTGCATCGTCAAAAATCCGCCTATAACTTTTGACTCCCCAAAACTTTACTAGTAGCTTACTGTTGACCAGAAGTCCTACCAGCCTTCCGTATAACATAAACAGATGATTGACACATATTCTGTATGCTACTGGTGTTATATGCTATATTCTTATAATAATACATAACTTTTTCTTAATTTTTAAATATTTTTGGGCTATTAAGTTCCTGAGTTTTTTCAAATGTTTGTGAATCTCCAAAAAATTTTCTAACACACTTATTAAAAAAAAATCGGCGCAGTTTGACCTGTGTAGCTCAAGGGTCGACTGTAACTGGAATGAGAGTAATACCTACTGCTACTTCAAATGATATCTGGAAGATTTAAAAAAAAATTTGAAGCCCAGTTCTACCTCAACATATGCATTAAATGCATTTCTACCTAGACTGGCCAAAGGGGGAAATAAACTGAAATATCATAAAACATTTTTTTCACAGCTTATATTTTGACTATATGTTAATTACAGAAAATATGGAAAAGCATAAAGAAATACCCAAAAGACAACTACTATTTTATTTCTTTTCAGTCTTCTTCCAAAGACTTATAGAGTAAAAACTCCAGTTTGTCACTTAACACTACAAAATATAGACATTCACATTATTAAAAATTCTAATGGAGTTTTAAAACACTTTCTTCATTTTTAAATTAGATTTCTTTTCAGGTTATGTGAGGGAATACCAGCTGGATCCCAAAGCTTGTCTGTCAGATTAGTTAAGACTGGTTTAAAAGCAATTCTACCACCGACTGCATCAGGGTCCTTTGGATAAAAAATATAATTTTTAAAAATTAGGGGAACTGAAATCTCACTCAATTCCTGTTTCCAGTGATGCATACCTAACTGGTTCTTATTTATCAACTTAATACACTCAAAATTAATAATGATAATCACTTTTAGCTATATTATACTTTTCCCTTTGCAAAATTCCTATGTACTATCATTTCATTTTTTTTAGGCTATGGAATAGGTTATTCTCTTAACACAGATGTAGAAAACTGTGGTACAAAGAAATTAAGTGACCTCACAAAATTTACCCTATCAACTTAGCAGAACTAGAAATCGGGTCTTTTAAATTAACACCATCTTTTCTATTTGTGCTAATCTACACTGCTTATATAAGACATCGCTGTGAAAGAGAACCATGTGTTTGTTAAAACGCTGTGCAAAAAACCGAAGTTGAATGGGGGCACCTGGATGGCTCAGTCGGTTAAGCGTCAGACTCTTGACCTCAGCTCACTCAAGTCAGGATCTCAGGATTCGTGAATTCTAGCCCCGTGTCTTGGCCCTGCACTGGGAGCGCAGATCTTGCTTGGGATTCTCTTTCTCCTTCTCTCTCTGCCCCTCCCCTGCTTGCTGGCTCTCTCTCTCTCTCAAATAAATAAACTTAAGAAAATACAAACCCTGAAATTAAACCTTGAAAGAAAATAAGTTAATGTTGCGTGTTAATTAGGTCAGTTTCGAGAAATTCCAAAAACTAAGGAAACTGTCTCATTTGGGGAGGAGACACAGAACTGATTCTACACTGCTCAAAGATGATTTTTAAAAACATGATATGAACACTTCAGATCTAGAAATAAGCAAAAGTGAGCATTCTGCTTATACAGTTACATTCCTTTCTGTATCAAGGTACCTTTTATTTGTGTCTCAGTTCCCTTATGTTTGAAATGGGATAACCATCCCTATCTCAGATGGTTGTGGTGAGGATTAAATGACTTAATACACATACACCACTGAGTACTATGCCTGCCACAAAGTAAGTCCCAACTAGTTGTAGCACTATGCAAGCCTTCTCGTTTTTTCTCTCTCCTACTAGAAGGAAAATACATGCACAGGCTCTAAAACTTCAATAGGGGGGTGGGAGGGAGGAGATATCACACTTTATTTTATTAAATGCTGATTCAAGAATTTATTTAAGATGAACTAACTAAAAACCTGAATGCTAAGCATCTAAATTTTAAGTTACACGGCGTAGAAACGTGCCTAGAACTAAAAGAGGTCACTTTACCAAATACATTTTTCTTCATAGTGAGATTCTATTTCCACATGCCTGTCAAAGTTTTGGCATTTTCATAACGACAGGCTGTGGCCATGATTCCACACTTTACTGAGAACCATATGAGAACAACATTTAAGCTGGACTTAAATATGGAGATCAACTTAAAAAAAAAAAACTTCCCAGCAATAAATAACAATCCAATCCATATTCTTCTCACTGCAATAAAAAAGGAAATACAATGGGAAAATGTGTTCAATAACTGATGCCAAACTGATTGAAAAATTGCAGTTCACTGCCTGAAAATAGTACTAAAGGGCGGAGGAGGAATCAGCCCTGCATTCTCTTTCCATTATGATGATTATTCAATAAACAGTTTTGCTCAGTTCTGAAACAGGTATTTCAAGGACGGTAGACGGAAAAAAAGTTCTGTCACTTTCTGGAAGGGCTTACCCTTTTAACTCGGAATGCTCATAGCACGTTGCCTTGGGTCAGAATGAGTGTCTGACCCAGGCAATCTAGACCACCAGCAGGAATAATAGGAAGGGATCGTAAAGGACTTGTACTGAATCCAAAACTCAAAGCTAACCAGAATCAGTATCCTTCGCTTTTGAACCTGAGCACTTTCACAAAAGATAATTAGCGCCACTTGCCTTTAACCGGTTTAAGATGCTATTTAATTATCTTGTCTTCCTACTCTGTCCATCATTTTAGCTTAACTTTAGGGGTCACATCTCCAAAACTTTTTTCCTCCCAAATATTTTTCCAAGAAGAATCCAATACCGAAAAGGAGGCCTTCACAGCAGAGTCTCACTTCTCTCTTTTCAGCAGCACCAAAGGCCTGGTCAAAAAGTAAAGACGCGCCAACTTGGGGGACAAGGGGCAGAGCCCACCTTTGCAACTCATCCCGGAGAGGGCCTGGTCTGGTCACGCACCCAAGCGCACTGCACCTCCCCCGCGCGTCTAGAGACCCGGCATCCCGGAGGTTCCCCTGCGACCCCGCCGCCCCTGGGGCTCCGCGTGCCGCGCGCTCCCCGGGAACCACTCACCTTGCTGGGCTCCGGCGTCCTCGAGCAACAGGAGCAGGATAAGTAAGAGCAGGAGGAACAGAGGCATGGGGAAGGAGGAGGAGGAGGAGTTGGGGCGGGGAGGGCGAGGGCGGGAGAAGGGGAGCGCGGCCCGGGCGGGGGCGGCGGCCGCGGCCCGGACTCGGAGACGGGGAGGGCTGCGCCCGGCTCTCACCGCCGCCCGGCTCCCCATCTCGGCGGCCGGCTGTCCGCCTGCATAGTGCGGGAGCCCCGGGAGAGGAGGCGGCGGCGGCGGCGGGAGAGCGAGAGGCACCGCGCGCTACGCCCCGCGCCGGGACCGTCTCTGCCCCTTGCTCCGCTTTCGCCTCCTCTTCTCTAGTTCCTTCCCTCCGCTCCCTACCCGGAGACCCCAGACCAGAGCGCTGGGGAAGAGAGGGAAGGAAGCGGGGTACTCGAGCCGCGGAGGGCCGCTGCGGCAGAGCCGGAGGACGCGCCTCCCGCACCGCGTCCCTCAACCCAACCCCGACTCGCGGCACACGCCCGGGGCTCCGGCTAGCTAGCTGGCAGGCGGGCCGCCCGCTCCCTCGCGCTCCCTCTGGCGCGCACTGACCACGCCTCCTCGGCCCGCCAAGGCCAATCTGCAGTTGGCTCTGGTCCGTCTCCCTCCGAGCCACCCAATCAACACGCTCTCTCCTCAGTCGGCCCGTTAGGTCCCCGGCCCACTCCTTGAGCTCAACCGCCCCTCTTCTCTCTCCTCCAATCCCCTGCAGCCTTAGGAAAGCGTCCCACCCCGCTTCCCCCAATCGGGGTTCCGCCCCCAAGCTCGGGCCCCCGGCCGCCCTGCCCGGCCCGGGCGCCTGTTATTGTTGGGACGGCAGCCCAAGCTGATCTCGCTAGGGCGGCTGCTCGCACTGGTCAATGACTTCCGGGACTTCCCCCATCCCGCTCTCCTGGCTCCTCAAGCCCAGCTTGTTCATTGCTCCTCCCCTGCCGCGCATCAGGCCACTGGAAGGGGTGGGAAAGCAGGATCCTGGATGGTTTTAGCTGAGAGCTGAGTCTAAGAAAGCAGAGCGTGTTTTGTTTTGTTTTGCTTTGTTTTGTTTTTTTTAATTACAGCCAGTTGTTGCAACAACTCAGACTTAAAAGGTGCAGTGTTGGATATTAAAAAAATATGTATTTCTTGTTTCCTATGCCTTTTACTATATTTACTATATTGGGGGCGGGACAAAAAAAAAGCATATAACAAGATCCATGCCCCCAAAGCAGTTTAAACCTAACATCCTAACATTCATTCAGCCATTCTACCAAGAGTCGTTGACCACCTGCTATCTACTTTCAAACCCTACGCAAAGACTTGTGGGATTTGCAGCCATAATACAGAAATCTTCTAGGATCTAGTGTTGGTACAGAGATGGAAACACATCATGAAAGTCAGAATGCAACAAATGCCAATTAGCGTCACAAGCAATTTGATGGAGACTGTAAGTAAATGCAGTGACAAAAAGAACTGGTCTTTTGGAAAGATGAATCCACAGGACTAGGCAGGTGATTGCTTTTAGGAGAAAGGTGCCATCCTGATGTCATTAACAGGGGCTCCTAAGAGGAGGATGGTGTCATTAACAAATACAGAAAACTGGAAAGGTGGATCAGGTTGTGTAGGCAGGTGAGTTGATTTTGGACATAGTGAATTTGAGATACTCAGCAGCTAGTATTTAAAGTTATATAACAGGCAGGGGGACATTTGGGTCTAAATCTCAGGTTGAGGAGTGCCTTCGAGTCACAGGTAAAAGTCACAAGTGGATGTGATATTCAAAATCTTGGAAGCGACTGATATCTTCAAGTGAAAAGCTAAGAGTTGGAAAGGACTCTGGAGATCATCTTGTTCAATTCCCCTATAGATCCCTCATGCGTTAAACCCTTCTACCAAATTTATTCAATAAGCATTTATTGGATCTCTGTTGGACCCTAAGATGCTTTAAGACTAATGTAGACAGTGGACATAAAAAGTTCAATCAGAGGAGCCTGCATTCTGTGGGGGAGGTGAACAAATTCATTGCTGTCAGCACCATTTTGGAATTACAGACTAGTGCCACAATACCACAGTGGAAGGAGTTCAAGGACCCCTTTATGGTGAGTATGAAACTCCAGCTGCATCTTGAACAAAAAGACAAACTGGGGAAGGTGATCTGAAGCCAAAGGCAAAGTAGGCTGACTCACAGACATCATGATGAATCATGTAAGGGAGCTGAGTGGGGTTAACTATTGCTGATTTAATAGGAGGAACTGAAGACCAATCCGGAAAAGTTGACAGGGGCAAGATCTAAGACAGGCTAAGGAGCCAGGATTTTATTTTTATAACACTGATAAACAGCTAAAGGGTTCTAAGAAAGAGTTACATTTTCCAATTTTTATTTTAGAAAGCTCCACCAGACAGGAAGGTGAGGAATAGATTGGAGTGAGAGCAAGACTAGAAGTCAGGAAGAGCCTATCTGGAGACTAGTCTGGTGATTTGTACAGTTACAGGGAGTGACAGTGAATTTGATCTGCAGTGTCAGTGGGCTTGGAGAGGGGAGACTGACATGACAGATATTTATGAATGTAGGGACTGATTACATGTGGGGTTAAGGAAGAGTCAAGGAAGATGCTCAGGTTTCTAGGTAGAAAGCATTGCCTTTCACACAGCAAGGGAATATGATAAGGGGAAGTGTTTTGGTTGGATGTAAAGGTAGGAGACAAGATCATGAGTTCAGTATTGGACATATCAAACATGTGCTAATGTGGCAAGCAGTCAGTCATGTACTAAGACTTCTAGTAATCATTCTCTGAGAAAACTCTCGTTTGTTGGACAACTCCTTTCAGAGGGCACTGAATGGTGACTTTAAGGCCACAGAGATGGTGACAGAGCAAGGTATTGTGAGTCTCAGGCTGGCATTCTCCTGATGACATAGAACTGCCCAGAGGCAGAGGATTCACCTGTGAACTGTCAGCATTGTAGAAGTCTTGCCAGAACAGGCAAAACCTGGGCTATTGCCCTCTCTACTCCTTGTTGATACAGCATGAAAAGATGCCAACTATAAATGCCTAAAGTAAGAAGTAGGAGCACTTACATTTTTTCATCCCTGTTTTACTGACTGTCTGGTATTTTAAAGGGCTATTAATAGTGGAGAATAGAGTGGCGAAGAGATTCTGAATAAGGTCAGTAGGAGGAAAGAGATGAAGGAGAAAGGGGCAAACTGGAGTTATATTTAAGGAGGTGAAATCAAAAAGCTCTTGGTGACTGATACTATAAGACAATTCCATATTTCTATGCTTCAGCTTCTTGGGTTTTGCTTTGGAACTATAGAGTATGGAACTCTGGCTAGAGAACATCTCTGGAGATCGTACTGCTGTAGTGCAGGGGGATTACAGGTATAGCACGGATGTGGAAGATGGTTGATGCTATTTCTGTCCCTATTTCTCCCACTTCTCAGCGTTGTCACTCTACTGAGTTGCAAAAACAATGAAAGAATATTGCTCTGTAATGACAAAAATCTCCTTGTGGGACCTCACGCCAATGTAACATAACAGGGATTCATTTCTAGAACGATGACTGGATATAGTGCAATTATAGTTTGTATTATCTTTCTCACTCCCTTCATGCTGCTTTAGCCAACTTTGTCATCTTCCTCACCTCTGGGACTTGGTGTGATTGAGGGTTAACATCTGCCGAGGCAGTAGAAGCAAAACTTGTCCAGGACTACTTTACCCACATGGCTCAGATAGCTGGGTCAGGTCAGAAATGGGGATTCTTTTTTTTTTTAATGTTTATTTATTTTTGAGAGAGAGACTAGGGGAGAGGGGCAGAGAGACAGGGAGACACAGAATCTGGAGCAGGCTCCAGGCTCTGAGCTGTCAGCACTGAGCCTGACGCGGGGCTCCAACTCACAAACAGTGAGATCATAACCTGAGCCGAACGAAGTCCAATGCTTAACCAACTGAACCACCAGATGCCCCCAGAAAGGGCGATTCTAACCAGGACCCAAAGTGAACAGATCTAGAGGAGGCCGTCATCATAATATAACCTCTGTTATGGGGCCCCCTGAAGCTCAAAAGTGCTTCCACAAGGCAAGCCCAGGTCCCATGCCCTTCCTACAGAGTCTCAAACAGATATGGGTTTTAGAGCCTCCCTTGTGACAAGTGCAACAGAGAAAACACAAACTGAGCAATGTCTTCATTGCACACCAGTTCACTGACACGTGCTAGGACTTGTAGCAGCCATGGTCAACTCCGTGCATTGACTAGTAAATGAATTAATGCTTTGGATGAAGGCTCTGGGTAAGACTAGGGCCACACAGAATAGTTACATATCAAATACCAGGAAATTAAAATGTGTATTGTTTGGATGTAGTTATGTTTGATTTCTGCATGTTAAGAAATTTAAAAATATATAGAGATTCTTAACCTAAATTTTAATTCACCAGACCTTGTTCCCCCTTTTGTCTTCTCTCTTTTGCTCTTTTTTATCTTTCTTTCC
Source organism: Felis catus (assembly GCF_018350175.1). Classification (NCBI taxonomy): domain Eukaryota; kingdom Metazoa; phylum Chordata; class Mammalia; order Carnivora; family Felidae; genus Felis; species Felis catus. The sequence goes on from NC_058376.1 coordinate 46,771,287, forward strand.
TTCTTCTCTTAATCATTAATGAGTGGAAGAATAGAGAAAATTGAACTGATCTGAAGAGTAAATGAAAATATGGAAAGAATGGTTACAGTCTGCTATTTCTGCCTCCAAATGAATCCCAGCTCAGCCACTGCTAAGGAAACGAGAATAGAGGGCAAGAACCTGGAGGCTGGTGCCTTTTTGCTTCTGTTCATACAGAAACATCTGGGTTTTAATGGTATGACACAGTAAGAATCATTGGCACGATCATTGCTATTAAATGTCTGTTAAGCATTAATAAAACAGAAGAGACATTTAATATGGCATTTATACTGGAAAACTGGGATGATGGTATGTAGTGAATCACTGGTGGGCTTTATCAGTGAGTGTGTATTTTTGGCAGGATATCAGAAAGAGGGAACAAACAAGAATTTACTTTTGTGATCTTCCAGTAGGATAGTAGAGAAAGATGAATGTGGCAGTTCTGGGGAAATATTTTAAACTTCAAAGACCAGAGTCCTCAGATCTGGTTACTCTTCTCACAGGAGCATTTTCTTTGTCCTGTTGACTGTTTGGACAAATGTTTGCAACCAACATTGTTGCTAAACGTCTGAATTCTGCTGAGACTTTCTTCCTTTTTGTCAACAAAAGTGGTTTGGATACATTTTTTTTTTCTTATCTTGTAACTTCTTTCAGTTAGTTATTTCATCCAAATCTAGCTCTCAGGTTTGCTATTCATATTTTCTTAACATTTGTAAACTATTTAGGTAGTATAGCAAATTTAAGACAGAAGTGTTAGGGACATGATTTATTATAGAAAATATTTAATTTCTCCTAGTGGATAATGGTTAATTTTTTTTTCTTGGCATATTTCAGCAACATGACTGACTTTCCTTGTTTTCCGTTTGCCTTTTTCTCCTGTACGACCACCTCTTTTTTTTCTCCTTCTACTCCTCACCCCCACCCACCAACACCCCTTTGGTTTTTCTAGGAACATAAAAATTTAACTCATTCATTCTCTTGTGGATCAAAACAAGAAGGTTTCAGCTTGGTGTTTTATCTCTGATGGAAGCTGCCAAAGATTTTAGTGAGAATGCTCTCCATAACATCAACATCATGCCTGGAAACAAAAGAATAAATTATTCGTGAATGGTTAACAGAAAACTGAGAAATGAATAGGGAACAGAGCAGAGTAACTGAGATAATGTGATTTAGGTATATAGTAGATGCATGCTTCCTCTTCTCTACGCCTGTGTTCTTTCCTGTGGGACCTTTGCTGGCAACACAGTCGCAAATTAAATACACAGAGCTGAGATGTTGTTTGGCTTCTGAGAAATTGAGTTGTTTCATGAGATCATGGAAACAGCTCTGGACCAGACTCTTGTGTCCAACTTCCGCTTGAAAGTGCTGTATGATCTCCAGCAAGGCTCCTAACCTCTCTAGGCCTCAGTTGCCTTATTTATGGCTCTGAAAATAGGTTTAAAGTTTGACGGTTCTTCCAAATTCTCTTTACACACTGCTTGCTTTCATCTCCGAGACAAATTCTAAGTCCTCATTTCCTAAATAGCTACCCAATGCAGGAGGGAGAGGAAACACAAGCTGATATCTGCAGAATTCTTCTCTAGGAGAGCATTGCCTGTGCTGACCAGGTGTGCACCTTAAAGGGTGTGCTTAGTTTGGAAGATGACCCTCATACCCCTAACCCCCAGCCCAGCAATGCCTTTATGAACTAAGGCTAGATGAAGAGCCCCAGTTCCATTCGGTGAAAGAAGCAAATAGGACCTTGGAGCAGGGAGGGTAACCTTATCAGGAAGGAGATGGGGGAAGCAGAGGACATGAAGCTGACCATGATGTGGCTGGAAGCTGGAGCTCAGAAGTGAAAAATAGTAAAAATTCCCCAGTGCTGAGAACGCAAAGATGCTTTCAAAGATAGAGATATCCAATAAAGGTGTTTAGTTGTTTGCTTTATGTGCTGTTGTAACACACACCCCCCAGCCTTTCTCCCAAACTCTCTTAAATTTACTACAGTTTAAGTCTTGATTGGATGAAACTCTGGGAAATGGGTCTTAGAAGTACAGAGGTGACAGTCAGGTTGGTGTGCAACTTATTGATTCTTCATGGAAAAGGGCAGTGTCCTCAGGAGGTGAAATGAAAGCAAAGATAAAACGATGAGAAATAGCAGGAGATTCCTAGAACCAGAGGTTTTGAGAAGCTTTAACCTCTGCACTGCTCACCATCCTCTTGACAAAGAGGTTCCATCCCTAAGTAAGTCAGGATATTTGAACAATTTGTGGTTTGCTCTTAAGTTTTTATTTAAATTCCAGGGGCGCCTGGGTGGCTCAGTCAGTTGAGCGACTGACTTCGGCTCAGGTCACGATCTCATGGTTTGTGAGTTCGAGCCCTGCATCAGGCTCTGTGCTGACAGCTCAGAGCCTGGAGCCTGCTTCTGATTCTCTCTCTCTCTCTCTCTCTCTCTCTCTCTCTCTCTCTCTTCCCCTCCCCCACTCATGCTCTGTCTCTGTCTCAGAAATAAATAAACATTAAAAAAATTTATAAAAAAAATTAAAAATAAATAAATAAATAAATAAATAAATAAATTCTAGTTAGTTGACATAAAGTAAAATTTTAGTTTCAGGTGTACACTATAGTGATCCAGTGCTTCCATACGTCACCCGTCACCCGGTGCTCATCACAAGCGCACCCCTTAAATCCCATCGTCTATTTAATCCAACTCCCCTCCCAGCCACCTCCCTTGAACAATGTTGTTTAAATATAAAAGGATGAGGTGACCATAGCAAGCTAGAGAATTTTAAATCATCCAGACAGCTCATATTTATTACACTAGGACAAGCAAATAATAGTATAATAATTCTACTTTTTATTTTCTAAGAACCAAGAGAATAGAAATAGAAATTGGAATTTTTTAAAAATACGCAGGTCACTTCTTTCAATTATTTCTTTGAATCCTTTAATTAAATTTTAATTTAGATCCTTCAAATTTAATAAGTCAATAAAATAGGGACTAATATTTTAAATAATAGCAAGGCTTTGGAAATGCAGTGTTTAAAAGGAATACCTAAGGTTTTTGAAACAAAGAAGTATATCATCTTCCTTATATCACACTCACAGACTAGCTGTTAGCCTGCCTTTTAACACAATAGGATACAAATGAGATGCAGAATATATATTTTCATTTAAGCAGATCTTTTTATTTTGGGCATTCTATTAACCATGATTTTAAAATGGCAGGTTGTGGTCTAAAAGGAGATAAAATGTTGTTCAGATTAACCTTAATTTCCATGAGATTCTGCATTAACAATCAGGTTTTAATTCCAATGTAAGTAATACTTTGCATTACTGATTTGTACTATCATTTGTTCATAGTTAACATATTGCACAAAAGTGAAAATGTCAGAGATTTTTCTAAAGGATTCATTGCAGACCATGAGGACTCCTGGGAGGGAAACAAAGGAGAATGTAATTTCTCTGGCCTAGCTAATTTTTTTAAAAAAATCTTGAAGGACTGTATATGCCTTGTACTCATAGAGTTTTGAACAAATGAGACTATTTTCTTACCACATATCTGGCATTATTTACTGGTTATCCCTTTAAATCAATGCTTAGTTCCCATTTGTAGATCTGAAGAATGTGCATTCATTTTTGGTGCATGTAATCAACATATTTAATACTACTGACTTCACTGAAGTGGAGGGGGAGGGCAGGCCTTGGTAAGAGACCTAAATTATTGAGTCACAAATATATGTGGTAACAAAATTTCATGGATTTCTTATTTACTTAAGACTCATTTGGAAGACCCTGAGATTGTAACAGCTCCATCTAATGACAAAGTTTAACTATTTGTTTAGCTGTTTGATTTGAAACAATAAAAGTGGTTTTATTTCCCCCAAATCAATAACCAGACAGAAGGTAATTCAGGATTCACCTTAGTCTTTTTGTCATTTGCTATTATTCTCATACTTCCAAATGTTGAGAAAGTACCTCATTATCACAACTGAAATATATCCACTCTAGATACCATAGACAGTCCCATATGCTTAGAGTTAATCAAATCACCCAAAAAATAATGTCCCTACCAGAAAGCCATGCTGAATCAGCACCCGGATTTTATTTTAATAATAACTGCAACAATGTGTATAATTAAATTGAAATTCTTTCCAAACTCATACAGTCATTCATGCATACTTATGGCAGCCATCCATTTAAAGAAATTATAGTTATACATGGCCCAGAATGAATTTTTAAACACCATCTGTGCCCTAATGGAAAACAAAATGAAACAAATGAGCCATGTTTGAAGATATGTTAAAATATTACACTCAAATCCCATCTGTAATCACACATTCTCTTTTGAAAGTTGTTTCTCAACATTTATGTCTATATATTTGGCGTGTAGAGAATTTGTTTCTCTTTACCTATTTTTTCCTGGTCCTGCAATCATTTTCATAACTGTGTGTCTTATTCCATTCTATCATATGAAATACCCCTCATTTATTTTCCCAAACTAAATGAAAACAAGAGGTAGTTAACATTCATGAAAAGTAAAGTGAGTAGCCTTTAAATATTTTTCTTTTTTTTTTTTTAACATTTTATTTATTTTTGAGACAGGGAGAGACAGAGCATGAACAGGGGAGGGGCAGAGAGAGGGAGACACAGAATCTGAAATAGGCTCCAGGCTCTGAGCTGTCAGCACAGAGCCCGACACGGGGCTTGAACTCACGGACCGCGAGATAATGACCTAAGCCGAAGTCGGCCGCTTAACCAACTGAGCCACCCAGGTGCCCCTAAATATTTTTCTTTAAAAGCAGCTTTTATGGACTTGATGTAACTAATAAATGATAAGAAACCTGTGTAAGACAGGACAATATGAAAACTGTGTTTAGGAGAAGAGAATCTGAAATATTTTGAGAATGTAAAAATGTGCTTTAAAAAAATGCAACGAAACTCAGAATTCTACACCCTACCCAAAGACCATTAATTTTTCCCCATTAGGTTTCCAAATTGATTTAAAAGCAGGATGCGTAAAAATTATGCCATAATTTTATGGGCTGTGGAATAAAATGAGCTACTCTGCTGAGATGGTGAGCACCAACACACTCAACCTGATGGTGCTTTCCAATTTCTGAGAGCCCTGTTTGGAAACCCAGGGCCTCCTTTCAGTAATGGTATGAAAAATATTGAGAACCACTGGGTTAGAAGATTTAATTCTGACAACTAGGCTGTGTGAGTTCATTAGGGTCTTTGGCTTTTTCAGAGTTACATTTAAAAATCCTTATGTGTCTATTTCTGCCAAGCTTGCATGCATCCTAAGCTGTATATCTTCCATATTCCTTCTCCTTTGCTGTAAGAGTCTAAATGAAACACTTTGAACCATTAATGGAATGTAGTTGACCCAGTGCCCTCTCTGTCACAATGTTGATTCACAGCCACAAAGAGCAATGGGCAGCAAGCCCAGATGCAGACAGTGTCTAAATCTCAGCAACAGGTCAGATGTGGTGCTTGCTTAACGCGCCCCTCTGTCTTGATCAAGCAGGTCGCCTGTCACAGTGGGTACAATTTCTCATTGTAGGAATTAGTTGTACACAATTTCCTGTCACCAGGATTCCTCAGAAAGCTGTTTGTGACCAGGATGAGGTACTCTGCTGTCACAGCTGAAGAATCGTGTCCTCAGAGCTGGCCACCTCCCATGCTCAGGGAGTGTGATCAGAAGAGGAAGGGAAGGGGATTCGCGTTTAGTGAGCCTCTACCTCTGCTTGGCATTTTACACATGTCATATTATTGATGTCTTGTGGCATTTCAGTGAGGTAAGTATAATTATTAACATATGGGCACACTGATTCAGTGATGAGGCGAGGCCTCAGCTGGAGTGAGACTCCAGGCCTGCCTAATAAGAGTGCTCATGTTTTTTCCACTTGACCACACTGCCTCCATAGTTATTCTGGGAATTTTCCTTCTATCACTCAGTGACCTAGATTCCTTCCAAAGCCTTCTACCAGCAGGCAACAAAGTACCTAATAAAAGCACATTATTTTGTGGTCACAAAATTGTTATTTGATACAAATGGCTATTTTGGAAACTGCTACTAAAAGGTCACTTTATCTCTTGCGTTTTCTGAAATTTCATCAAAAAATTCAAATCCTGAATATTTTGAAATATGTGCAAGCTTAGATTCTAGAGTTGTACAGGGTTGAGTTCAGTGTTCAGAGAATGCCTTATCTTTGCCTAATGTAGTCCCGTGAAGCCTTGGAGAATCTGAGAGATTGATTGCCAGTTAAAAATGGTGGATTGACCACGAACGTTTATTCTTTCCTCCCACTCTGAAAATGATGTTAAAATGACATTAGAAGAGTTAAGAAGGTATGTATCAATAAGGACAAGGCTAGAGTTCTCTAGATCAAGGAAACATCAGGCAGGGGACTGGAATTTAAGAGCCAGAGCTACATGGATTGGAAGAATAAATATTGTTAAAATGTCAATACTACCCAAAGCAATCTACACATTCAATGCAATCCCAATCAAAATTGCACCGGCATTCTTCTCAAAGCTAGAACAAACAATCCTAAGATTTGTATGGAACCACAAAAGACCCCAAATACCCAAAGTAATATTGAAGAAGAAAACCAAAGTGGGAAGCACCACAATCCCAGACTTTAGCCTCTACTACAAAGCTGTAATAATCAAGAGAGTATGGTATTGGCACAAACAAAGACACATAGACTGATGGAATAGAATAGAGAACCCAGAAATGGACCCAGAAATGTATGACCAACTAATCTTTGACAAAGCAGGAAAGAGTATCCAGTGGAAAAAAGACAGTCTCTTTAGCAAATGGTGCTGGGAGAACTGGACAGCAACATGCAGAAGAATGAAACTAGCCCGCTTTCTTACACCATACACAAAAATAAACTCAAAATGGATGAAAGACCTAAATGTGAGACAGGAAATCATCTAAACCCTAAAGGAGAAAGCAGGAAAAAAACCTCTTTGACCTCAGCCGCAGCAATTTCTTGCTTGACACATCTCCAAAGGCAATGGAATTTAAAGCAAAAATGAACTATTGGGATCTTACCAAGATAAAAATCTTCTGCACTGCAAAAGAAACAATCAACTAAACCAAAAGGCAACTGGTGGAATGGGAAAAGATATTTGCAAATGACATATCAGATAAGGGGTTAGTATCTAAAATCTATAAAGAACTTACCAAACTCAACACCTGAAGACAAATAATCCAGTGAAGAGATGGGCAGAAGACATGAATAGACACTTTTCCAAAGAAAGACATCCAGATGGCCAACAGACACATGAAAAGATGCTCAACATCACTCATCATCAGGGAAATAAAAATCAAAGCCACACTGAGATACCACCTCACACCGGTCAGTGTGGCTAAAATGAACAAATCAGGAAACTACAGATGCTGGCGAGGATATGGAGAAACTGGAACCCTCACACACTGTTGGTGGGAATGCAAACTGGTGCAGCTGCTCTGGAAAACAATGCGGTTCCTCAAAAAATTAAAAATAGAACTATCCTATGACCTAGCAATAGCACTACTAAGAATTTATCCAAAGGCTACAGGAGTGCTGATGCATAGGAGCACATGTACCCCAATGTTTATAGCAGCACTTTCGACGATAGCCAAATTATGGAAAGAACCTAAATGTTCATCAACTGACAAATGGATAAAGAAGATGTGGTTTATATATACAATGGAATACTACTTGGCAATGAGAAAGAATGAAATCATGCCATTTGCAGCAATGTGGTTGGAACTGGAAGGTATTATGCTGAGTGAAATAAGTCAGTCAGAGAAGGACAGATATCTTATGTTTTCACTCATATGTGGATCTTGAGAAACTTAACAGAAGACCACGGGGGAAGGGAAGGGAGGAAAAATAGTTACAAACAGAGAGGGAGGGAGGCAAGCCATAAGAGACACTTAAATACATAAAACAAACTGAGGGTGGAAGGTGGTGGGGGCAAAGGGAAAATGGGTGATGGGCATTGAGGAGGCACTTGTTGGGATGGGCAGTGGGTGTTATATGTAAATGATGAACCATGGGAATCTACCCCAAAAACCAAGAGCACACTTTACACACTGTATGTTAGCTTGACAATAAATTATATTAAAAAAAAAAAAAAAGAACCAGAGCTAAAAATGGAGTTGGGGGCTGCATAAGTACATGCCTACATACTGAACTCAAGGGCTCTAGTGGTTTTTCACCGCCTGTATATCACAGTTCCAAAGACTGGGTCGCAGTGGTATCTAATAATTAAATGAAATGTTCTGAGATTTCACTGAGGTTCTGGAACATTCTGCCATGCCATTACTATCTATGCTGCTTCAATTTTGTCTTGGGCCTGCTGTGGGTCACAGTATGGCAGGCTTGGTCAATGGTTACTTTCATCCCATATTCCTGGCCCTGTGTGCATTCTAACAGCTACTTAACCAACTGGACAAGAGCATGTATTGACCTGGTGCCCAGCTAACCTGAGAAATGGTAAGCTAATTTCTACTGAGCCAGTTTGGCAACATAAAAAACATGAAATTTTTTAACGAAGAATGCAAGAATTTTGTAACAAAATTAACTAGGTCCTCTTTTCGTTTCAACCATCCATAGATCTTAGAATAACCTTTCAATACCGTAACTCTAAAAGAGACAATTACTGTGTCAAAAGTCATATTTGTGTCTCTACTTTGTCCCACCTCCCTTCCTCCTTCATGCTTTATGCATGGTTTGCTACCTACAATTGCATGAAGTCCACTCATACTTCTCCACAATGTGAGCAAATGGCATGCTATAAACTGTGAAGAGTTAGCTGGAAATCACAAATATCTCTTTACACAGTTGGATTCTCTTACCATATGCTTAAGGTTTTAGAGAATCTGCTCCAGGAGCTGGATTTTTTTTTTTAAATCTTGTTGTGAAGGGCTCCATAGGCCATTGCTTTAAGATCATGGGGATCTTAAGATCCAAGCTTACCTTAACTGTGAAGGTCATCCTATATACACGCTTATACCGAATTATTTGCTGCTAGAGAGCATGGACTATTTTACATGATTTTAGTGTCTCTTTCCAATAGATAGCACCATAGTAAGTTTACAGTAAAGATTTGATGAATGAATAATGTATAGATGAAAGAACTGTGACTCTTTTGGACTCAGAAAAATTCTCTTATTGTTTAGATTCCAGGTATCACCCTTTGATTTCCAGGTCTTACCACTAGCTTCTGTCCTAAGGCTCATGTTACAGGACAAAAAGAAAAAATAAACGTTTATTTACTTAAGTCTTCATATTTAGGTTTCTGTTATTTACAGCAGAATGTAGTTCTAGCTGACATAACTGATGTATGGTAGGAGGGAGGTGTCACAATCCTGATGAAACAAAATATAATATAAATTCACTGAACATTTTCTAAGAGGAATTGGTAATGAAAAAGACTTTGTTACAAATTGGTATAAAAGTCCCTTTCATCAATGCTGAGTTATATGAGCCTGCTATTCCCTAATCTGATTAAATAAATATTAAGTAATTTCTAATGTGTCTAAGATATTGTCCATAATACTATAGCAAGATATAAACATGAGTTAGGAATGGCTCCATAATAAGCACTAATAGGGTCTATTAGTGCTTGTTAGAGATGACTGGATAAGCACCACAAATATATATGATACAAAGTGCAGTCCAGCGTGTACTGTGAAATAGATGTAGATGTAATAGAAACATTGCATTTTGTTGAAGGGATCTGGAAAGCTTCATAGAGAAGTCCTTTGAGATGGACAGGATCTCATCAGGTTGAGAGGTTAGGACACTATCAAAGAAGAAAACGGTACAGACAAAGGCGTGAAGGTAGGAACCTGCAAAGTATGATCTAAAGAGTTATTACCTACCGTATAAGCTATGCTAATTTTTGTCAGCTCCTGAAAATTGTCAAAATATCATTTAGATCACTGAGATCCCTCATTTACATTTTAATTTAGCCACCTTTGACACTCTTGTCAGAGAAAAATTTTATTTCTCCATTTCGTTCCGGCAATGAAAGTGGGACTTGAAGATACTACAATCTGAGGGTATTAATGCAAATGAATTCCTTATTTGTACCCACTGTCTGTGAGAGAGCTTGGAATATACTAATACATCTTTATTTTCCATGATGACTTGAAAGATGCCTATTTTAATGATATCAGGATTATAATAAATGCAATCACCTTGAGTATCCTTGCCCACTGTGTAATGTGTGATGCTCTTTAATTGCACTCCTTGTCAAGCAAGAGGAAATTATACAAAGGAAGTGATACAGCCTGTGAACAGATAAGAGTGTGCACTTTGTAAATTGCTCTGGAGTGTGGGAGAATCCCTAATGAATCTTTGATCATCACTTTATCTCCCTTATTTTTAACATGCAGTCTATGGCATTCTTTCTTGAAGGTAGGATGGAGAGATTACCCTTCTTTAAGGTTGCCAAATAATTAATACTATGGAATTGTTTGCGTAGAATCTGAACAAATCATTCAAATGGTTGAAGAAACGAAATTTAATTAATAAAAAGTGTATGCATCAAAAATTAGGTCTTATTGTGGCTGAAGGGGTTTCCTTGCCAAGTTTCCCTGTGTTTCCTGCCTTTCCTCCAGCTCTTACTTTTCCTGGAGCATTGGCAATCGGATCTTTTGAACACTGTGTTATCCTGGGCTGTCTATGACTGTGTCTTTGACTCCCTATGTTACCCCGAAAACTAATATCCATGTACCTACAGTCTTTGTTGGATGATTAGTGGAGATGTTTTTTCTTTGTTACTATTTTTTTTTCCTCCTTCCAGATACCAAGGTCTTCCCCTGCTTGTGACTTTTCGCTTTAGAGAGAACGGCATTTTGTCTTTGTGTCCTTTCGTTAGAGTATCTATATCATAGATTGTTCAATCAGGGACACTTTAAGATATATCATAGGGTCATCCTAATACAAGGATGATATTGATAATGAACTTGGAATAACAGGTATAAACTTGGACTGTGCTGGGCACCCTGGGGTGTCTGATCACCTGCCCTGCTCTTTTTCTCTTTCTCTAAGCTGATAGGCAACAGGCTCACACCTTTTTTTTTTTTTTAATTTTTTTTTCAACGTTTATTTATTTTTGGGACAGAGAGAGACAGAGCATGAACGGGGGAGGGGCAGAGAGAGAGGGGGACACAGAACCGGAAACAGGCTCCAGGCTCTGAGCCATCAGCCCAGAGCCCGACGCGGGGCTCGAACTCCCGGACCGCGAGATCGTGACCTGGCTGAAGTCGGACGCTTAACCGACTGCGCCACCCAGGCGCCCCAAGGCTCACACCTTTAAGGGTAGAAGCTATGTTTGGAATATTTACATTCAGTAAGTAAGTAGCCATTGTCTAGTGTCCCTGAATGCACCGTCTCCTTCATGTCACTTCTCCCCGTAAGTACCCTCCAGACCTCCCTACTTTCTGGCATCTAAACTGCTAACCCTCGGAGTGGCTGGAGGCCTCGATCCTGTACCAGGTCTAAGGTTGGTATCTGCTATGATAACAACTGTGCCATATGAATTGCTAAATACTTATGATAATACCCCAACCTTTTCCCTATCTGTCTACAATGTCGCTTTTTCTCTTACCTTGTCATTCTATCAGAGTCCAGTCCCAATCCTGCGAACATTCCCAAGCTTCAGTTTTCTGTTTCATCCCTATATACCTGTGTGTTACATTCAGTTTTCTAGACATTATGCATATACATGTCATAAATAGTAAGATATTTCTTCTGGCTCAAGGAGAGAAAGCTATTTGATTTTGTCATCAGCTTCATAGAACCTCATTGTGATTATAATTGCCTTCAACAAACAGCTTTGAAAGGAAAGCTCTTTCTTCATAATCACAGCATTACAGAAAGATTGTTTCTGTCTGTGAGCCACCTCCTCTGACTGGAATGTGGAGAAGGCAAGTGGTCTCCATGAGTCAGATTAGAAAACTAAAGAAGAGTGTCAAAGAGCATTATGACTAAAAAAGGGTAGGGGTGCCTGAGTGGCTCAGTCGGTTGGGTGACCGACTTCGGCTCGGGTCATGATCTCGCGGTTTGTGAGCCTGAGCCCCGCATCGGGCTCTGTGCTGACAGCTCAGAGCCTGGAGCCTGCTTCGGATTCTGTGTCTCCCTCTCTCTCTGCCCCTCCCCTGCTCACGCTCTGTCCCTCTCTGTCTCTCAATAACAAATAAACGTTAAAAAAATTAATAAATAAATAAAAAAAGGTAGAAAATGATTGTGTCTTTTTCTTAAAAAATTTACAAGCCAAGTATTTCAGATTACCAGGTCAAGTGAAGACCTTTCAAGAAGTATTAGAAAAAAATAAATTAAAATGTTGTGATTGGTGAAAAACATTCTCCCTTTTTTGCGAGGACCGAGTATGAAACCAGGATGAAGTTCTCCCTCTCATATAGCAATTGTGAATTGAAGGGACTGGCTTTGGATCAAGATCCAAAGTATTTTCATGACTTAATATGAACGTGAGATCTGAAATATTTCAAATGTGAAGATGTCTTTGATAAGAACTTTGGGGAGTTGGTGTCTTTTATGTCATGCCCAGAACTGGGATTGGGAAAGCCATAGGGGAGCATAGAAAGTCTAGGGAAGTAGAGGGGCTGCAGAAAAAGCATATGACCTAGAGTCAAATGAAAATCTGGGTTCAAATCGAACTCTGCCCCTTGCTAACTAACCTCTCTCATGAACTGTGATCTCACACACCATGAGATCATGACCTGAGACAAAATCAAGAGCCAGATGCTTAATTGACTGAGCCACCCATGCGCCCCAAGGAGATCATTTTTAAGGAAGAGGCTATGGCAAAGACAAAGAAGAGCCAGTGTGACCTGAATACTAGATGGGTGTCTGAGGAGTGTGTGGAGAGTTGGAAGGAGAGCATAAAAAGCATAAAAGAAGGAAGGAGAAAGAACGAAGCTGGCACTCCTGGAGGAGTTGATTCCATATGAAGTTAAGACCAAAGACAGTCCAGACATGCACACAATCCCCTTGCTTCTCTGGAGATCGAAGGGAGAACTGTGGCAATTTCTGGCCCCAGAATAATAAAAAGAAGGACTACTGTTAAAATGACTGCACCCTATGGATCAGTGTTTAGATGAGAAGTTCATAGCCCTGAGGTCCATAAACTCCTAGAGGAGCTGTAAGTGTACTTCAGGATGCCCTGTGAGCCCCCTGAAATTGTGTGGAAAACTTGGCATATATTTGTGTTTTCTGAGAATAGACTCCATTGCTTTCTTTGGATGGAACAGGAGTGGCGGTGGACGTCAAGTCCCCAAAGTTCATTCTGTGGCTCCCCCCATTGTGGAGCAGCAGTCGAGTGTTTGGGAATTAGTATCTTCTCTGGGGAGGTGTGCTTGATCTAAGGATAATCCACGCCCCTTTGCAATAACTGAAATTAGAAAGAACAGAAAGATAAACCTGATGTAGCCCTCGCTCGGCTTCTTCTCTGACTCTTGAGAGAAAACCTGCTCTTGCTCTAAATGCACATGTCTGAAGAAGTACATGGCCCAGCCCGGAACCCAGCCTACAACCACGGGAGGATGAATCTGACACTGTGGAGGGAAGAACAGAGAGATGAAGAAAACTAGAGTCCTCATAACATTCTTTGAGCCACTGGTTCAACAATGTCCTGAAGCCTGACCTACATCTGAACTTTCTCCTGTAACTAACAAACGTTATTATTTAAACCAGCTTGAACAAGGTTTTCTGTTACTTTTAACCAATTGTATCTGAATGGATACAGTGACCACCAAAGTGTGAGAGCCAGTGGTTTATACTACATTAACGGGAGAAGAATCATAGGGAATGCTTATATGAACTGTTTAATGTTTAAAGCCATTTCAGTATAACTGGACACCATAATGTCTTTGTGCACTTTACCTCATCTAAAGTGGTTAAATAATATGTGCTTTTCACTCCAATACAATTGTAGGTGTGCCCTTGAACTCTTTAAGGTGGTTAGAGGATGTAGGAACACTATCATACAAAAAAAGGTGGTATTAGGAAACTTAGGGAGTGTGTGTGTGTGTGGGGGGGAGGTCTTTAATTATGCAGTGAAAACTTTTACAGAATCACAATAGTTCAGAAAAACTCAGGTACACAAGAAGTGTAATTGGGAGAGTGTATAATACAACTGCCTCAAGGCATCACTGGGGAGGGAGGTGTCTGCCTTTAGGTCTTGATCAATCCCTTCCTAGCCTTTCGCTCCAGAGGAAACTCTTTTGCTTTGGTACTTGGCGTGAGTGATTAAGTGCACTTACCTATTGGCAAATGAAGTCTCTGTAGGCACCACCCCAGTTTGTGCTCTGCCCCTGCCTTTACAATCTGCAGACACAGCTAAATTTTAATCCAAACTTTTGTGGTAGATTAGCCACCCTGCATCTTTCTGATATGCACCTTCTTCTCTAGACTGCAAAACCCTGGTTAGGCACATTATCTTGCTTTCTCTATAGAGCATTTTAATCTAAAACCCTACATTCTGCTCAGAGCCCACAGGAACTTTCAAATGCTCTATCACTTTAGGTCATGGACAACTTGGGAGGATGAGGATGGAAACTTAAGGCCCTCTCTTGGCTAGATCGGCTGTGCTGCTCTCTCTCTCTCTCTCTCTCTCTCTGGCCTTTCCCATGACTATATGAGGCTGTTACTTCCATCATTCCAGGCAGAAAGCCAGGCAAATGTCCACTCTACTCTTGGAACTCAAACTTAAAGTGAAATCTGAGAGGGAATTCTGTGGGTGTGTCCTACCTGTTATCCCTCTTGGTTTTTTTTTTTTTTTTTTTGTCAATCACTTGGGTTAATGAATAGAAATCAGTCTACAGATAACACTGTGCTGGGAAAAATGGATGAGCATAAAATAAAAGCTGCAAATACTTCTCTAATGTTTACTGTATCCTTTCTTCTATGTGCTTTACATATTTTAACTCATTTAATTCTTATTTCATAGATGAGGAACTTGGGACATGGGGTCATCAAGTCACTTGCCCACAGCCACACAGCAAGGAAAGAATAAAGGTTTGAACCCAAATAGACTAGCTCTAAACTACATGCTATTAACCATTGTATATATATATATATATATAACCATTGTATATATATATATACACATATGTATATATAAAGTTTATATATATTATATATATATTTAAAGTTTATATATATTATATATATATAAAAGTTTATATATATATAAAGTTTATATATAAAGTTATATATATATATATATATATATATATATATATATATATATATAAAGTTTATTTATTTATTTTGAAAGAGAGAGCACATGCAAGCACATGCAAGCAGGGATGGGGCAGAGAGAGGGGGAGAGAGTGAATCCCATGCAGGCTTCATACTGTCAGTGCAGAGCCCAGTGCAGGGCTTGATCTCATGAACCCTGAGCCAAGATCAAGAGTCGATTGCTTAACCAGCTGAGCCACCCAAGTGCCCCTTAACCATTATGTTTGGATGTCTTCAGCATGGTATAAAAGTTAAGCCAATAGAATGGATGCTTTAGATTTGCTAAAACAAAGGGCAGAGTCGAATAGGTAGGGAAATACAGATTTTAAAATAGTCGATATGATAAAAGACACGGTTTGTAGTTGGTTATCATCTAGATTTGAACAGGCATAGCTGCTTTTTAAAAGGTTAGCACAATTCCAGACTTGTGGCAAACAAAAACATGATTCAGCAAAGAGGAGGTAAATGTTCCACTGTATTCTGACTACTCTAACCAATAGATTATGCTGAACTATTTCATCTAAGTCTAGTGTCAGAGTTTACAAATAACACTATCAGACTCAAGATGCCTAGGAGACAAGCCAAAAATGATGTTCCATCCAGTGACCACTTTATAAGAAACGGGACATAAACTTGTCAAACAGGCCATGCAATAGCAATTTTCGGATATTCCAAGAATCATCACAAGGAAGAGGTATAATCTGTGAGGTCATGGAGACAATATTTCAGCTCAAGACCTAGGAGAAACCATCTAAATGTTCAAAGTCTTCCACAATGGTCAGGGCTTCCTCATGCAGTGGGCTCCCAGGCAACAGAAGTTGGAGGAAATATCTGGATGATCATTTGTTGAACATCTCATTTGGTGGGAAATAATATTAATTGAATACCATTCCCACAAAGTTGTTTTAGGAATCTGGCTTTGCAAAGGTAGTTTTAGCCAAGGAAACATTTCCTGCACAATCGTTAACTAAAAAGAACATCAAATTAGTATGGGCCTCCCAAAACTCATATTAGCACATTAATAATGGGCAACACTGCCATTAAGTTGGAAAGATGGAAGCTTAAGGTGAAATTTCTAAACTATCTATCATATGTTTTGCAAAATGTTGAAAGCCCAAATTCAAGTGGATGTTTGCCTGCCCCTTTTATGTTTTTAAGTGCTCTGTCTTTGGGAAGATGCTGCAATAAATAGAAGTGTGAAAGTTAAGTGGTTACATGGCCTGCCAAGGTGCCCTGTACAGCAACTGCCCATGTGACGAGTGATGAAGGGAGAAAAGGTTAATGTAATTAGAGAAATGAATTCTCGGTAACCCCAAAGAACATGCCTTGTGAGTCATCCATGTTCACATTTCTTTGAACTTTGTCTATCCTCAGGAGATGAAGCAATTACGTAGACATAACGTCTTACCCTTTCAGTACAATGCATCCCGCATTCCTCCGCCCATTCATCATCATCAGTGGTATTTGTGTGCAACGCTGTCATGCAGAGCTGGTTGCCAACAATCATTAAGAAGAAACCAAAGCTTGTGCATTCGGGAGACCAAGCAAAACCAATTTTCACAGTGTGTACTACAAAGACTTACTCCATTAAGGGGAAAAATCACTAAGGAGCTCCTCAGAGCTGCTCTTGCATTAAGGGCTGTCTCCAGAGAACTAGGAAGTAAATGAAGTGATCAGCTATCACTCATGATTTCTCTTCTCTGAGACAGAATTCACAATGACTATGACAGCTGTACAGCAGGTTGTCCCTCTCTGTTATCCTCTTTACCTAGATTCTCACTCACTTCTCATGAAACACTTTTCTCTGGACTTTCCTCCATACCTGCTTCTTTTTCTTCAAAACCACCACCAACACCACCACCACCACAACAAAACATACTCTAATATTTTATTACCAGAGTCATTTCATATCTCAAGCGTCCTGTCTGATAACAGCGTTAGTACTATCTTACCCAACTTTTTAGAAAAAGAAAATGTTCTAAGTGTATTTTTCTCATCTCCTCTTCCTCCCCTTCTCTCCCTCTCCCTCCATTCTCCCTTCCCTTCCCCTCCCTTCTTTCTCTTCTCTCCTCTCCTTCTTCTTCCCTACCTCAGGAACTCATGTTTCCCTAAAAAATTAAATTTTCTTCAATCCCAATCAGTCTTCTCACAATACTAATAAAATAGCACTTCTATAGTGCCTGCTATGTACCAGGCAGTGTTCAAAGCACATTACATATATTGGCTCATTTATCTTTTCAACAACTCTAGGATAGGTATGCAGTATTGTTATATCCTTTTCAGAAAGAAAATTGAAGCATGGAGAGGTTATGTAATTTGTCAATGGTCATGTGGCTGATGAGATCTGAACACAGGTACTGTGGTTCCGAAGTTCATGCTTGAACAGTGATGTATACCACTCCTTTAACACTAAGGTTTTTCAGAGCAATGACTTCCTTGGAGACTGAAGAAGGGAACTAAACATACTGAGTCTCGAGTTTATGCCAGGCACTCAATATATGTTATCTAGTTAGATCTCTGCAGTGAGTTAGGCATTATTATCTCTGCTTTCCAGACAAAGTTAAAACAACAACAACAAGAAACTTAACTCTTTTACCCTCTCCTTCTATTTCTGCCTCTCTCTCTCCCTCTCCCTCTGCCTCTTCCCCTTCCTTTCCTTCTACTTTCATCTCTTTATTTTAATTTACACTAAAGAACCTATTCTCTTATCTGGGAGACTTAGGGAACCTATAATCTCTCCTGGTTATGAGTCATATTGCTGACTCTGATCTGCATCATACATTTTTCACCTTTTCTTTGTTATCCCAAATCCTGGAATGGCATATTAGGAGGAAACGATTAAAGGAAAACTATATGAATCACATTATAAAAATTATTAGGTTGAACCATATGAAACTAATGTTTTTTGTTAGTCAAATAGTGCAATTTAATGAGGATCAACATCACATAAGTTTTAAAATCCCCATTTTTATTTTCATAATTTGGAAAATATAAATTACAGAAAGTAGGCTAATTTTTATTTATTTTTTTTAATTTTTTTTAACGTTTATTTATTTTTGAGACAGAGAGAGACAGCATGAACGGGGGAGGGTCAGAGAGAGGGAGACACAGAATCCGAAACAGGCTCCAGGCTCCGAGCCGTCAGCACAGAGCCTGATGTGGGGCTCGAACTCACAGACTGCGAGATCGTGACCTGAGCCGAAGTCGGCCGCTCAACCAACTGAGCCACCCAGGCGCCCCGAAAGTAGGCTAATTTTTAAGGAAAACATAATCTTATTTTCCAAGAAAAATTATCACTATATTTTATATAATTTTATTTCCATTGTAAAATTATTATAAGTATAGACTAAGTAGTCCTGGTATCTAGCATCTGCCATGCTGATAAATCTCAAAGGAAATTAAAAAAAATATATTGCCTCCATGAGAATAAAAATGTAGCATGTGGGGGCACCTGGGTGGCTCAGTCTGTTAAGCATTTGACTCTTGATCTCAGCCCAGGTTGTGAGCTCAGAGTCATGAGCCCCATGTTGGGCTCTGCACTGGTTGTGAAGACTTCATCATCATCATCACCATCATCATCATCATCATAATTAATACAGCATATGAAAATTTGCAGGCTGTAGGTGAAGCAGTGCTGAGAGAAAAGTTATAGCACTAAATACTTCGAAAAGGAGAAAAGCTACAAATTATTAATCTACCATCCCATTTTAAGAAACTAGAATAAGAACATCAAAATAACTCCAAAGGAAGCAGAGAAAGGAAATAATGAAGATCAGAACAGAGGGATGCCTGAGTAGCTCAGTTGGTTAAGTGTCATGTCAGACTTGAACTCAGATCATGATCTCACAGTTGGTGGGTTTGAGCCCCATATCAGGTTCTGTACTGACAGCTCAGAGCCGGGAGCATGCTTTGGATTCTGTGTCCCTCTCTCTCTGCCCTTCCCCACTTGCAGTCTGTCTCTCTCTGTCTCTGAACAATAAGTACATGTTAAAAAATTAAAAAAAAAAAAAGATCAGGGGCACCTGAGTGGCTCAGTTGGTTAGGTGTTGACTTCAGCTCAGGTCATGGTCTCACGGCTAGTGAGTTCGAGCCCACATTGGGCTCTGAGCCGACGCTCAGAGCCTGGAGCCTGCTTTAGATTCTGTCTCTGTCTCTGTTTCTGTCTCTGCCCTTCCCCCACTCATGCTCTCTCTCTCTCTCTCTCTCTCTCTCTCTCTCTCTCTCTTTCTCTCTCTCAAGTATAAATAAACATTAAAAATTTTTTTAAGTTCAGAACAGAAATCAATGAACTTGAAAACAGAAAAAAACAATAGTGAAAATCAATGAAACAAAGAACTATTTCTTTGAAAGATCAATAAACCTCTAATAAGACTAATAACATTAAAAGAGAGAGAGAGAGAGAGAGAGAGAGAGAGAGAGAGAGAGAAAACAAATTGCCTATATCAGGAATGAAACAGGAGATATCACTACAGACCCTGCAGACACCAAAATGCCAATAGGGGAATACTATAAACAACTCTATACACATAAATTTGACAGCTTAGTTGAAATGGGCCAATTCATCAAAAAGCACAATCTAATACAACTCATTAAGTATGGAATAATTTGAATAGTCCTATAAACTATTAGAGAAATTGCATTCATAATTTAAACTCCCCCTTCCCTTTAAAACCAACTAACCAACCAACCAACCAATCAACAAACAAACAAACAAAAAACCTCCAGGCCAGATGATTTCACAGGTGACTTCTTCCAAACATTAAAAGAACAATTAACAATTCCATATAATCTTTTCTAGCAAAGAGAAGAGGTAACACTTTCCAATTTATTTTATGTGGTCAGTACTAACTGATATTAAAACTCGGCAAAGATGTTACAAGATTTAAACAACAACAAAAACTACTGACCAATATCCTTCACGAACATATACAGAAAAATACTCAACAAAATATTAGCAAATTGAATCCTGTAACATGCAAAAAGGGTAATACCCAACAACCAACTGGGATTAATTACACAACAAACAAGTGTGATTAATTATAAGAATGCAATGTTGGTTCAATGGTTAAAAAGCAATCAATACATTCCATTCATAAAAGACTAAAATGGAAAAGCATATGGTAATATCAATTAATGCAAAAGAATCCATTTGGTAAACATAATATCTCTTTATTATAAAAGCTCATCAAACTCAGAACAAAAGGGAACTTCCTTAACCTAATAAAAGGTATCTATAAAAATGTCTTAACACTTAATGGTGAAAGACTAAATTCTTTCAAAGACAAGAATATTTACTCTCAAATCTTCTGTTCAAGATTGTACTAAAAGTTCTAGCCAGTGCAATAAGACAAGCAAAAGAAATAAAAATCACCAGACTTCTAGAAGATGTAATTATCTATGTAGAATATCCCAGGGAAATTATAACAAAAGCTCTGAGAATAAATAGAGTTTAGCAAGGTTACGTGTTACAAAGACAATCTACAAATATCAACCATATTTCTACATATAAGCAATGAACCATTGGAAGTAACATTAAAAAGCAACAGCACATATGACAACTATTAAAAAAAAAGAACTACTTAAGTACAAATCTAACAAGATGTGCAAGGTCTATATACTGAAAACTACAAAATAATGATGAAAGAAAATGAAGAAAAATTTTAAAGAAACCAAAACAAATGAGAATATAGACTGTGTCTATAGATTGGAAAACTATTTTAATAGAGTTAAGATGTTTATTCTCTGCAACCTGACCTATAAATTTAGCACAATTCCAATGAAAATTCCAAAAGGATTTTTGTAGAACTCAAAAAGCTGATTTTAAAATTTATGTGGAAATGTAAGGAACTAGAATATATCAAACAATTTCAAAACAATAAAATGGAAGGCTCATATACCCTAATTTTGAGACTTACTATAAAGTTATAGTAATCAAGTTAGTGTGATATTAACAAAGGGATAGACATATGGATCACCAGAATAGAATAGACAGTCTAGAAATAGACCCACACAAATACAGCTGATTGATTTTTAATAAAGGTGCAAAAGTAATTCAATGGGATAAGCATAACTTTTTTAACGGTTGGTGTTGGAACAATTGCACAGCCATAGACAAAGAATTGAACTTTGACCTTAATTTATACAAAAATTAACTCCAAAGGGATCATATATGTAAGCGTAAAACAACAACAACAACAAAAACTATAGAAATTTCAGATGAAAACAGAAACTACGACCTTGGATTAAGACAAGAATTCTTGGATAAGACACTAAAATCCTTGAAAGAAAACATTGGTCAATTGAACTTCACAAAATTAAAAACTTTTGCTCTGTGAAACACAGTGTTAAGAGAATGAAGAGACAAATAACAATCTGGGACAAAGTATTTGCAAATCATATGTCCAACATCTAGAATATATAAAGAATTCTCAAAACCCAATAATAAAAAAGCAAACAACCTGATTTTAAAAATGGGTTAAAGATTTGAACAGACATATCAACAAAAAAGACATATGGTTGGTGAACCAAGCATATGAAAAATGTACATTATTAGCCATTAGGGAAATCCAAATTAAATCCATAGTGAGGTACAACCACACACCTACTAGAAAGAATAAAATTTTAAAAAGATAACAACATCAAAACCAATGGACAATATCAAGCTCTGTCAAACATGCAAAACAACTAGAACTTTCCTACATGTTGGTGGGAATACAAAATGGAAGACGGTTTTGGAGTTTCTTATAAAGTTAAATGTATGTTTACGATATGATTTAGGAAACTTATTCCTAAATAAGGAACTTATATTCACACAAAAACACAGTGAAACGAAAGCTTATATTCATACTAAAAAAACCCTGTACATCAATGTTTATAGCAGTTTTATTCTTAATAGCCCACAGTTGGGGACAACCCTGATGTTTTCAAGTGGATGAATAAACTATGGTACATCCATTGAATGGAATACGGCTTAATAATAAAAAGGAATGAACTATAGGGATATGAAACAGATCAGTGATTTTTGTTATACATAGCTCTCCTGTCCACTGTCCAGAAGCTAAAATTTCTGCACAGTTATTGCTACTTTTAGTTAAGCAAAGGAGAGAACACAGAGAGATTTTTCCTCCTTTCATATCTAAGATGGCATATTGCTGGAGTTCTTCTCAATGTGAAAGAGTAAATTCATTATCATCACCTTTCTCTTTAATTCAGAAAATGTCTGGAAATTAAAGTTTCTAACATCAACAGATACTTATTGAAATAGTCTATTCATTGATACTTGGAAAGAAAGCTTAGATTTTAATAGTGATGCTTTAGCTGATGTTAATAATGATAAAAAAAACAAAGGTGTCAGATCTTTCTGATTTTTCAAAAATAAAATAACCTATTTCAACTATTTCAATAACCTATTTCAACCTATTTCAAAAATAGAACTAACCGAAACTAGAAAAGAGATGTGAGATCTTTTGTCAATTTAAGTCTTGTTACTCTTGTGGGGAGGGTGTGGGGAGAAAGCATGGAGGAATTATGAAATTTTATGTTGTGATTCTCAAACTTGACTGTGTATCATAATCACATGAGAGCTTTCTTGTAACACAGATTGCTGGGCCCCACATCTCCAGCACATTCTCTTTGGACAGACGGAACAGCAAAGTGAACAATTCTGGTATACAAGTGCCTTGCTGTTTCAGGCACTGCACCACCATTTTGGGGTAATTCTGCCAACTCAAGAGACCAGCCCAGAGATCCAGAAGGGAACAGGAATGGCAAGAAGCGGGGTGCATTGTACTTCAAGGTCATTGCTTACTTTTCTTCAGGGCCTTGGACTGGTTTTTATTAAACAAATGGATTTCTGTCAAGTTTCAATTTTTGCTTATTCCCATAGTAGAAGAATCATAAATGACCCAGTCTCTACTTTGCTGTCCAGAGAATGCTCTCTTTTTGGCATTAGGGAGTGGAGCCACATGCCCTTCTTTAATCTTATTACAGATTCAGTGGTGCAACTGAATTTATGCCACAGTATTTCTGGAGAACACTCAACCACTGTGATAGATATTCTTCTTGGCTACATTTCAGCTGCATGAGAATTGCTTTAACTGCTCTTCCTGACTTGACCGATCTCTTCCCCTTTACTTATTTAGCATTAACTTTGAATTAGAATGTATGCAGTTGAAAATAAATTTTCAGCCACAGTATAAATTTATAGATGAGGTTCCATAGCAGTTCAGTTTCCTTTAAAGAAGGCATGGCATATTATCAATATTTAACTCTGTGCTTATCCATTCTAAGTATTTTACTTGCAATTATCAAGTTGTTATACTGGTTGTCATTTGTATTAGGTACTTTTTTTTTTTATCAAATAAAACACATCTGAGTGGAAAGTTTCCTTTTCTTACCTCGAACTTCATTTTCCCTACAGGGTAACAGCAAAAGGACAGATGAGACAAGATCACCATTTACAGATGTCATGCGTTTTATGAGATGGAGATTTTAAATGTCCTATGAGAAAGATATGAAAATAAACTTAGAAAGGACTACAAAAATTATTTGATTGAACTATTTTGTTTCACAGATTGGAAAAAAAAAAGTCTGAGATTCAGAGAGGTTAGGTAACTTTCTCAAGGTGACACAACCAAGCTACTTACTGAGCCAGTACCAGAAATGGGTCTCTTTAGTGGTAGGGAAAGTCAATATTGAAAGAAGTGAATTCTGGATGTCTGGATGGCTCAGTGGGTCAAGCATGCAGCTCTTGGTTTCCGCTCAGGTCATGAGCTCCCAGTTAGTGAGTTTAACCCCCCATCAGGCTCTGCACTCATAGCTTGGAGCCTGCTCGGGATTCTCTCTCTCTCCCTCTCTCTCTGACCGTCCCCCACTCATGTGTGTGCACACATGTGCATTCTCTCTCTCTCTCTCTCTCTCTCTCAAAATAAATAAAATAAAATAATAAATGAACTGAATCCCAGCATTTCAAAGGATTAACAAATCATTACAATTCATTTAGGTCTATTTGATGAGGCTTTTAAAAACCTCCTAATTCAAAAATCTCATATCATATTCTGATAAAAAAAATAATGCACTACAGGGTTTAGATACTGATGTCCTTCCAAACAGTTCATTAAAATGTTCGATTTGGGGTACCTGGGTGGCTCAGTTGGTTGTGTCTGACTCCTGATCTCGGCTCAGGTCATGATCTCACAGTTTGTGAGTTCGAGCCCTGCCTTGGGCAGAGCCTGCCTGGGATTCTCTCTCCCCCGCTCTCTGTTCCTTCTCCACTCGTGTGTGCATGCTCTTCTCTAAATAAATAAATAAATA
Organism: Felis catus; assembly: GCF_018350175.1. NCBI lineage: Eukaryota > Metazoa > Chordata > Mammalia > Carnivora > Felidae > Felis > Felis catus. The sequence continues at coordinate 46,795,871 of NC_058376.1, forward strand.
AATAAATAAATAACTTAAAAAAATGAAAAATGTTTGATTTAAACCAAATGAAAGTGATCATTAATGATGTATTCCTGCTGACTTCCAAGGAGCTATAAATAAGTGTAGAAGGAGAGCCTTGGAGAAGGAATGAGGATGGTAAAGTGAAGCCACGGGAGAGATAAATGGCCCAGTGGGAATATATGTGGAATAAACCTTTTCTTTAATGACTTTTTCAGCATTCAGCTTTCCCAATTTCTCAACATCTACATTTATTGTTCAGACTTCTATTTCCCTTCACTCTATATGTTTTCACTGTAGCTTAAGACACAGCTGGGTAAATATTAGTACTGGTGGCAATAATACATTTTTATGGTAAATCAGTCTTCTTCTAAATGAATATAATTAACAATAATGAATGTGACTTCAGGAACCTTTTAAAACTGATTCTTACTTTTTGAGCTGAATTTTAAAGAATAAGTGGGTTGCTAAAACAAGAAAAATTTTGGATGAAATTTGGATTTAAATGACCAGTTTCCACCTTAATAAATTCTGTGGCCATGCTAATATATGAACTCAGGGCAAAAGCAACCAATCAGTTGTACCAAATTCATTAAATTAACTAACCAACATGCCAGTTTAGTCAGATAAAGCACAATCAAATCAAATGGCCAGAGTACCAAGTATCGATGTTTTATTGACTCAAAGCTTTATGTGTAGGCTTGAACACATCACTGAGAGGGGAATCTCTAGAAGAATGCCAGAAAATGCCAGAAAATGCCATCTCTTCTACTCTCACCTTGTCTTTTGGCTTTGCCTCCTTGTCTCTGTGCCTTGGAAGCATGTGGATGAAGGGATCCTTCCCTTTCTGGGACTAAGGGAAGCCTCAAGCTCATTATTTTTAGCTTGCTCCAAATTGTGAATCAGATCAGACTATGAAAAATATTGATGGCAGCTGTCTCTTCTAGAAAAATAACTATATCAAAGTCTGTATGCTGCCTTTATATTTGATTCTTAGCCTATAGAGAACTTATTGATAACAACAAAATCTAACATGTATTTCATGTTTACTATATATAATTGCTGTATATAAGTATATTGATGATATAAGTATATTAATGTATATAAGTTATTTAATACTTAATACCAACCAATAAGGTAGTTCCACGTATTGCAATATTGTCATTTTCCAGATGAAGAACTAAACGCAGAGCAAGGTTAAGCTAACTGTTTAAGGTATGCAGCTTGTAATCGGTAGAGCTGGAATTTAAACCCAAATTCTTAATCATTCCACTCTTTTTTCTTTTAATTACAGCTCAGGCTAGAATTATTTAAAAAGAAGACAATTTATGTGAATCAAAACAAATTACTCATGGAAATTAAAAACCCGTGAAAACTGAGAAATTTAGCAGATGCATTGAGATATTAGTCCATCTGGTTGCTTGGTAACAATTACTGTTATTACAGCTTCCATAAACAAAAACTCGAGAGTCTCGTATTTGAGAAATGCAGGGATATAAAACATTTTGTGAGATAGTATAGCACATGCTTTATCTCAAACTAAGGATGACTAGAACAACAATCTTGAAAGTCATTCAAACTTCTGGGTTCTTTTATCAACAAGTATTTACTTGTTAGTATTACAAACGGTTTAAAGAATTTTAAGATATAACTCTTGTCTTCATTCAGCCTACTGTTAGGACAACTGTTCATTCACATTGCAAAGTAGATAACCATATGTATCAAGATAGGGTAATTAGAGTTAGTTAAGTATCACAGTGAATACTACCCTTGTAATCCCTTTGCTAGATGTATTCAAGTAGGGGTAGAACAATGTGGATCATTTATGAGAAGTTTCATGAAGGAGGTGAGCTTGAGCTAGAACCTGAATGCTGGATGAAGAGAGTGGTGAGGTGGGCTTACTAGGTGGGAAGTAGGATCAGCCTGGTATGTTCAGGAGATAGTGAGGAGACAGCTGTGGCTGAAACAGGAGTGTAGAGAAGAGTTGGGTAGGTAGGATTACGTGCACTCTTAAATTGAGGAGTTTAGATTAGATTTTAAAGCAGCATAGGATTACGAGAGACTATAAGGTGATGTTAAAGTGTTTTAGGATGATAACAAGATACGGAGAATAGATTGGAAAGGGACAATCTCAAGTTAGGAGAATATAGTCAAGAGGCTGGAGCACAAATCCTGACATGGAACAGAAGATATGAAATACGATGAATTGTGCCTGACCCCTGCGGAGATGTCTGTCAAACCAACTGATATCAGGGCTGTTCCCTGGGGGTGGTAAGCTAAGACAGAGCCAAAACAAACCGTATCAGAAGACGTAAGAGTTCCAGAGCTCAAAATTCAAGAAGCCAAATCTATTTTCAGTCACAGGGTTCAACATGAGGCTGAAAACTAGAGACAAAGCTAAAAGGAGCTGGGTGAAAGCAAGATCTGACCAGAGGGTGAGGACATGGGACAGGGACAAAGTGAGAATTTTCGGAGAAGGGCTAGAACTTCCCTACAGAAAGGACTAGGTTGGCTACAGCTCTTCTGTCCCATAGCCTACCAATCAGTCATTCTAAGCAGAGGGTGGACAGAAAACCATCACTCTGGCTTATAAAACACCAGGAAGCCTGCTGCAGTTGCCAGCAGTCTTGTTGGACATTGACAGGTCATGGTTTTGAGGCCCTTGCAAAACCTAGATTTGTTTTAGGGACTTTCTCGGCACTTTGCTTTTCTTTAAAATGACAGAATATTTTGGATGACCACAAATGTTGCACGATCTGAGTTTTGAACCTCAGAAAGATTGTAGGATGGGAATGAATTCAAGAAAATTGCAAAGCTGAATCCAGATTTTTAAAAATAGATAAAACCTAAAATTAAAATCATATAATTTTAGAGCATAAAGGGACCTTAGAAATTATTTATAGTTTCCCATGTACGGTCTAAGCTAGATTCTCAAAAATAATATTCACTATTGTCTTAAAGTGTTCTTTGAAATGTTTATTTATTTTTGAGAGGGGGCGGGGATGGGCAGAGAGAGAAGGAGACAAAGGATCCAAAGTGGACTCTGTGCTGACAGCAGCAGAGAGCCTGATGTGGGGCTTGAACTCACCAACTGCGAGCTCATGACCTGAGCTGAAGTCTGATGCTTAACTGACTGAGCCATCCAGGTGCCCTTTAAAAGTGTTTTTCTACCCCCAAGATTTTTTCTGTATGTTTTAAAAATTCCCCATTTTTATAATGGATTGGACTCATAGAGAAGTGTTAAAGTTTACGAGAATCAACTACCATGCACCTTATTAATAAGCACCTACTGCTTATTAATAAGCACCTACTGCTACGATCACATTCATTAAGGAGACATTTAGATATAGATGACAGTATGAAAAATAATCAAGATCTATGACCGCAAAAGACAAAAAGTTGTTCTAAAGATGTATTTGAGAATTCCAATGGGAAAATCTCAGCCTTGTTAATACTACCCTTCTAAAGTTGTACCGCACACATAAGCACACGTCAGATATTTAAACATTAAAACCTCATTCGTTGCTGCCAGGGAGAAGAGCTGACGGTGCTACAAGAAGTCGTAAAGAACCAGTGATGAATGCACCAGTTGGGAGACATTTTGAGGAGGCATAGTAAAAGACAATTTTTCTTTAAATCTGAACGTTGACCATGCCCAGAGAAGGACTAGGGATATTCTATTAAATTTTCAGGGGCGCCTGGGTGGCGCAGTCGGTTAAGCGTCCGACTTCAGCCAGGTCACGACCTCGCGGTCCGTGAGTTCGAGCCCCGCGTCAGGCTCTGGGCTGATGGCTTAGAGCCTGGAGCCTGTTTCCGATTCTGTGTCTCCCTCTCTCTCTGCCCCTCCCCCGTTCATGCTCTGTCTCTCTCTGTCCCAAAAATAAATAAAAAACGTTGAAAAAAAATTAAAAAAAAATTTTCAGTCTAGCATGAGTAAATAAGCAACAATAAACATTAAGGCAATGAAAGAGAGAGAGATCCATGAAGGACTGGGGTACATTTTCATTAGCTACACCTGTCTCAGCTTGGCATCAACTCTCTAGAGAGGAAGTGACACTGACACCAGGACCAGAGAAACCTATTAAATATTATTTTTAGTTTGTATATATGTATTTATGCTTATTAATAATAGAATGATCATCTTATCCTATTATTGTTTTAATTGAGAGAAGTAGGATTATGAGCTGAAGACATTGGATTAATTTGTAACAGACTTCACTGCAGCAAGTTGAGTCCCTCCTGGCTCATTTACTTCACTGTTTTTCCTCCTTAATTTGAGCACGAGGAATATTTTAAAACCACAGTACAGAATCGATCACAGAGATCTAACCTGAAATAAAATTGTATTTCTTCTCTAACATAAAAAAAGAGACTAAAACAACATCAACACATCCTAACCAACCTGTTTTCCCTGGAGAATAAATTTCCTGTTCACAAAATAGCTGCACATCCCATCTTGTTCCTATTAAAGTTTAAGTCATATAATGAACTGTGAAAAGAATGTTACATGCCAGTGTACCCTGTCCTCATACTACACAGCTTGGGAGCACACTGCAGTAAATGTCATTTTGTCATTCCTTGCTTAAAATACGATGCTTGTGGTTCCTTTTGGAGGTGGCCAACTATAACTTCAATGTTGTTCAGTCATTCTTTGTTTCTTCTTTCAGATCCTGTTGGGTAACTTCACATGTGCATCACTTTTCAATATAAGCCCTCATATAGTATAGATTTATAGTAGCATTCTCTGTCTTTTTTGCAATAAAATATGGAAGTAAATTTATGACGCATCTGCTCAGCGTGCAAAGCAGAGTGACACTTTTAAATTGTGCTGACATCACTGAACAACTAATCAGTAAGGTGCAACGCTGATGTAGGAAATGTTCTAAAAAAAAAAAAAAAATCCTGATCTGGATGTCTTGCTGAATTAGCTAACCTAGGGAAATGGCTCCAAGCAAGACAGATGAGTAATAAGCATGCCCAAGATGACAGAAGTATGTGAATCATTTCTGCAGAAGTGGAGCCCGTCCCTACAGTCTTACATTGAAAGCTGATTGTACACGGGATGAATGAAAACTTTTGTGCTTTGCTGGTTCAGAGTTAGAGCTGCAGATTACAATGGAGGGTTTGCCACTACAAGGTTTTCTCATTAGAAATTCTCATTTAGTAACTGAGAACAAACTGAGGGTTGATGGGGGGGGTGGGAGGGTGGGGAGGGCAGGTGATGGGTATTGAAGAGGGCATCTTTTGGGATGAGCACTGGGTGTTGTATGGAAACCAACTTGACAATAAATTTCATATATTAAAAAATAAATTAAAAAAAATAAAAAAAAACATAAAAAAATAAAGAAATTCTCATTTAGTTAACAATTTAGCTACCCACTCAGGCTTTGTTGGACTCCTGGGGCCTGAGTCACAATGCAATGATTAGTCAAGATGAACTCTAATCAGAAATGTCCATGGACCATTTGGGTTTGCAGGAATGAGAACAAATGACCCAGGCTAAAAATTAGTGTTGAATAAGGGATGTGCAAAGGAAGGTGTCTTCTGGTGAATGAGAGGCACATGGGGGGATATTTGGCCTTCTTCACTCTGCAATTTATTAAAATTGGAAAAAAGGGAAATTATTAGTTATCTCCAATATAAGTCAAACCTCTATGAGAAAAATATATTAAGCCTGAAAATAAATTATTCCCCACTGCCAATAAATGCTTATACTGGTCCAATAGCTAATCCTTGAACTTGGGTTTACCTGTTTTACTATAATGACTGAAATAAGAAAAAAATAGTGCCTGAAATACAAACATCACTAACTTAAGCACATAAAAAAAAGAGCAAAGGGAAATTTGAATCATTTTTGTATAGTCAGAATTAATGGCGCATTGTCCAATGATTATTTTTTTCTAAAATCTTTTTGATTACATATATAAATGTTCTGGAAATCCCACATTGCAATGACCATCTTTCTTTACTAACTGTCTGGGAATGCAAAAGTTTGGAGTTTGTGGAAATTCTGTTTTTGATTTAGTGCCATATGGAGATTGCTCAGAATAAAATATGATTCTATGCTTTTTAAAAAATAAAAAAGTTGATAAATTCTTTGAAAAAACAATCAGTGATGAGCAGCTAAATCTAAAAGAGAAGAGTGAGGCATCTCTTAATGAATCTATAGAGCATCATATAAATAACTTACCTTGCAGTGGAAATAGCTTAGTAGAATAGTCCCACATGCAGCCAATATTTTCATTATTAGAATTCCCAAATGAGACAAAATGAAAGCTAGAAAGGAATGGCCTCCTGGGAGAAATCCAGGTGTGCCAGATAGTGTTTTATTAATTTAAAAAGTTTTAATAATACACATCACTTATAGAGTATGTTCTATGTGCCAGGTACTGTGCTAAGTATTTCACATGCTATGTACCCAGCTTTGTGCTAAATGCTTGTCATTTAGTAATTACTGTGACACCATGAGATAGGTGCAGTTGTTACTGTGTCCCTTTTGCAGGTGAAGAAATTAAGGCCATGAATATTTAAGTGGCTTGCCTAAGGCCACATAGCAATGATTTGCATCTACATTTGCCTAGCTCCCAGCATATGTTAAACATGCAACATTGTAGAAATTGGAGCAGTAAATGCCCTTATTAAAAGCAAACAAATCTTTTAAGTAGAATTATTTAAGCTGAGCAAGGTTTGATTCCAGTTCAGGGCTGCTGCCTCACTGCTCAACATCACTATTCCTGGGAATCATATCCAGCACAGAGGACAGCTACTTAATAATAAGAATTAGGAAGTTATTTCTTGTTCTCCCACGTCCTCCTCCTTTTTCTCCTCCTCACACTCAATTCATCATCCTCATCATTGTACATTCTTAGCTTTACGAATTATTTAGTTCAGGGGCACCTGGGGGTGGCTTAGTGGGTTGAGTTTCAACTTTGGCTCAGGTCATGATCTCATGGTTCATGATTTCAAGCCCCATATCAGGCTCTCTGCTGTCAGCACTGAGCCCACTTCAGATCCTCTGTCCCCCTTTCTCCCTGTCCCTCCTCTACTAGAGCTGTCTCTTAAAAATAAATAAATGTTTAAAAGAAAGAAAGAAAAAAGAATTGTTTAGTTCAAAAATATTCTGAAGTTTCAATTCTCCTTTCAACATTCCTACTTAGTGCTTGAATACCTCCCCTAAGGGAAAATTTCTCCCTACTCATGCTGCCAATTCTATTTTCGGACTGCTCTGACAATGAGGAAGTTCATCTTCTATTAAAGCCAAGGATTTCTTTCTGTAAGTTTCATCCAGTATTCCCAGTATAACCCCATGGCCTCACAGAATAAGTCATGCTCAAAATGCATTTGCTGAGTAAACCACGTATATTTCCTATAGAATAAGGTGTTCGTCAAGGAAATAAAGTAAAAGTTTCATGATTTTATAGTAGCGGTAAATGGGAAGAGCACAGGTGAGGAGGGGAGGAGAAGGGGCCAGAGAAGAGCAAAGGAGAAATAATTTAAAAAGTTTTGATATAGACTATTTTGAAATAAATGCAGTGCTATTCTTTTATGAAGATCCAGAAAGCAAGTGGCTAAAAATAGAAGCCCACAACATTTCTCAGATGTATCAAGAAGTCTAACATCTTTTGCAAATGATACCCCATGCACTTGTTTAAAGACAACTAACTCAAGAGGTAGCTGCTTTTCCATGCCAGATTCTTGTTAATGTTAGCTTGCTTAGCAAACCTTTTTTCATGCATGTCATACATAGAACCCTGGCCGATTTCAGGACTGAATGTTACCAAATTTTGAGTTAATGGGATCTGATGATTTACAAAAAAGTTTAAAAATATTTTCATGCTGTTTTTATTCTTTCACAGGTATACTAATTGTCCACACAATCCAATTTCACTTCTATTGCTTCAGTTATTATTTTTTTTAATGTTTATTTTTTATTGAGAGAGAGAGAGAGAGAGAGAGAAAGGGGCAGAGAGAGAGGGAGACACAGAATCTGAAGCAGGCTCCAGGCTCTGAGCTGTCAGTGCAGAGCCCAACATGGAGCTTGAACTCACGAACCATGAGATCATGACCTGAGCTGAAGTTGGACACCAACCAACTGAGCCACCCAGGTGCCCCAATAGTCTCAGTTTTTAAAATGTGGTACTAATGATGGTCACGTTATAGTAACTATCTAACACAGAGTTAGGTACATATCAAATATTCAATAAATGTTGTATGTAATTTGGTTGACTTAAATCAGGTAATAGATTAATTTTTATATGGATTAGTTGACCTTACAGAGTTGATAACAATGTTTCAAAGTCTAGACTATGTTTTAATTTTAGCTGAACACCAAAAAAAACTTAAAGGGAACAAAGATATAAGATTAGAATAGTTCAGACCCGATACCATAAAACTCCTGGAAGAACACACAGGGAAAAACGTCCTCAACATTGGTCTTGGCAATGATTTCCTGGTTGTGAGATCAAAAACACAAACAACAAAAGCAAAAGACAACATCTAGAAGTATATCAAGTTTAAAAGCTTCTGCACAGAAAAAGAAATAATTAACAAAACGAAAAGCAACCCAAAGAATGAGAGGAAATATTTGCAAACCATATAGTGGATAAAAGAGTAATATCCAAAATGTAAAGAGTTCATATAAATCAATAACAAAAAAAACCCCAAACATTTAAGAAATGGACAGAGGATATGAAGAGAAAAGACACTCAACGCCACTAACTTTTATGGAAATGAAAGCCAAAACCATAATGATATAATCATATTACACCAGTTAGAATGGCTATCAGCAAGAAGAGATAACAAGTGTTGGAAAGAACGTGGAAAAAGAGAATCTTTGTACACTGTTGGCGGGAATGTAAATTGGTTCAGTCATTATGGAAAACAATATGGTAGTTTCTCAAAAAATTAAAAATAGAGCTTATCATATAACCCAGAAATTCTATTTCTGGCTATATACCCAAAGGGAATGAAAAGGGGATTTTGAAGAGATATATGTACTCCTGTGTTTATTATAGCATTATTCACAATAGCCAAGATATGGAAAGATGAAAACAACCTAACCACCTGTCACTGGATGAATGGATAAAGAAGAGGTATACACACAGTGGAATATTATTCAGCCATGAGAAAGAAGGACATCTTGCCATTTGCGACAGCATGGATGGACCTTGAGAGCATAATGTTAAGTGAGGCAAGTTGGACAGAGAAAAACAAATACTAAAGGATATCACTTACAGGTAGTATCTAAAAAAGCCAGATTGGTATCATCAGTAAAATGGTCGTTACCAGGGGCTGAGGGGTTGGGTGATAGGTGAGACATTGTATAAAGGTATAAACTTGCAATGAGTAGTAAACAAGTTCTAGAGATCCAATGCACAATAGAGTGAATATAAACAATATTGTATTATATTCATCAAACTGGCTAAGAGACTAGGTCTTAATTATCCTAACCACCAAAAGGAAATGACAATTATGTGATATGATGGAAGTGCTAATTACATTATGATGACAATCGTATTACAATATATAGATGTATCAAACAAACATGTTGTGTATCTTATTTTATGCAATGTTATGTGCCAAATATCTCTCAAAAAAAAAAAAGATGAGAAGAGTTAAGTGAGTACCACCAATTCAATAAGAAGCAAGTTGTATAAAACTGTAGTATGGAAATATCACTAACTTTTGAAACCTTGAAACAAATGAAAGAAGTTAAACTATTCCTATAAAGAATCAAACACATAGAAAAGAGCTTAACTTCTCAGAACCTCCAGTTTCTTCCTCTACAAAATCATCATGAGAATAGTCTGACCCAACAAATAGTGGGTGAATTTAGTTATCAAAGGTTACTAAACAGGGATGCTGGGGTGGTTCAGTGGGTTGAGTGTCCGACTCTTGATTTTGGCTCAGGTCATGATTTCATGATTTGTGAGAGAGAGCCCTCCGTCTCTGTGCTGACAGTGTGGAGCCTGCCCGGGATTCTTTTTCTCCCTCTCTCTCTCTCTGCCCTTCCTCCATTTGGGTTCTCTTTCTCTCTCTTTCTCAAAATAAATAAACATTTAAAAAATGTTAAATAAAAAATAAAATTATGATATATAATATATAATATTATATAACATAAAAAATTAATAAACATTAAAAAATCTGGAAATATAATTTTAAAAAGTTACCAAACAGTATGTGTACCATTATATTACTTTGTAGAATTAAATTAAGTGCATAGAAAAAGTTCCAGAAAGGCCCACAGTGGATGCCTTTGGTCAGATAGGTGCTTGGATTATCCCTACTTTAAACAAATATTTATTGTGTTTATATAGTGTGGCTCTTTGGACATTAATATTTTAACTCACTATTTTTTTCTTTTGAGATACAATTTTTAAATTGTGGTAAAATATACATAATATAAAGTTAATCATTTTAAGCATTTTTTTAACGTTTATTTATTTTTGAGACAGAGAGACACAGAGAGAGACAGAGCATGAATGGGGGAGGGTCAGAGAGAGAAGGAGACACAGAATCTGAAACAGGCTCCAGGCTCTGAGCTGTCAGCACAGAGCCTGACATGGGGCTTGAACTCACGGACCACGAGATCATGACCTGAGCCAAAGTCGGAGGCTCAACCGACTGAGCCACCCAGGTGCCCCTCATTTTAATCATTTTTAAGTACACAGCTTTATGACATTAGGTATTTTCACTTTTAGTATAAAGCTAGTCCATTTTATTTTATTTTTAAAATTAAAATCAATTAATTTTTTTTTTAATTTTTTTATTTGAGAGAGAGAGAGAGAGAGAGAGAGAGAGAGAGAGAGAGAGAGAGAGAGTGTGTGCTAGGGAGAGGGAGAGTTAGAGAGAGAATCCTAAACAGGCTCCATGCTCAGCATGTAGCCAAACACAGAGCTTCTGACTCTGGGATTATGACCTGAGCCAAAATCAAGACTCAGATGCTCAACTGGCTGAGCCACCCAGGCACCCCCAAAATTAAAAAAAAAATTAACTGAAGTATAGTTGGCATCAACTGTCCATTATTAAAAATGGGTCAAAGCAGGAATAATTTTCTGAAAGTCAATTAGAAATTAAAAAGCAAAAAAGTGAGAACTTCACCAACTCCCCACTCCTGGCAAATTCTGAAAAGCAGACCAAAATGAGTAAAGGAGGGCAAATTTGCCCAAATTTACAGTGTAAACAATGCCAAACACTGATGTCCACTTTTATTTATTTAAAAAAAAAATTTTTTTTAATGTTGATTTGTTTTTGAGAGAGAGACAGAGTATGAGCGGGGAGGGGCAGAGAGAGAGAGAGACACAGAATGGGAAGGAGGCTCCAGGCTCCGAGCTGTCAGCACAGAGCCCGATGCAGGGCGTGAACTCATAAACTGCCAGATCATGACCTGAGCTAAAGTCGGATGCTTAACCGACTAAGCCACCCAGGTCCCCCTACCCTGATGTCCACTTTTAAAAATAGTCATTACCGGGGCACCTGGGTGGCTCAGTCGGTAACGCATCCAACTTCAGCTCAGGGCGTGATCTCGCGGTCCGTGAGTTTGAGCCCCACGTCGGGCTCTGTGCTGACAGCTCAGAGCCTGGAACCTGTTTCAGATTCTGTGTCTCCCTCTCTCTCTCTGACCCTCCCCCATTCATGCTCTGTCTCTCTCTGTCTCAAAAATAAATAAACGTTAAAAAAAAATAGTCATTACCAAGATTAAATTATAATGTCGACCAACTTGCTTTTACTTAAATTGGGCGAAACCATTTGTAGCCAAATTATGTAGGTTCCTTGTCCAAAACTGCCTAATGTTTGTATCTTAGTAAGACTTTTTTAATCTAAAAGTTTAGAAATCATAAGAGCTCTTGGTTAGACTCTTGAAAAGATGGCCATCCTAATTTCAGGGAACGTAGGGTTGATAACAGACCCTTCATGTTAGAGGCAATAGATTGTGGAAATACTCAGAAGTGTTTCATATCGTCCACATGAATGCTGGGAAGACTCTTTCCCTGATTCAAACTGTGGCATGCAGAATCTTCTCTCTCCACAGGTGAAAAGGATGGTGGCTGGCTAAATGATAGATACGGTGCCATATAAACCCAGTCCTTTGATAACCTTTGGCTTGAGGCCTATCTTCCCAAAGACCTCGCGTATCCAATGACATCAAACGTGGGTGTTTCATACGCAGCCATATTAGCGTGCTAGTTAATTTATTTTGTTAGAAGTTTATATTTATTTGAAATTTCCAATTCGATCGTTTACGTTGACAAGATTAACAGCGACGGTGCAGTAATAGTAACAGTAGTCCTAGTGACAGGCACAGAGGGCTTGTCTGTTAATGCAGTAGATGTAACAGAGGCTTTTGATAAGCCCGTAGGTGCCATTGGGAGTAGTCAGAGCACATCAAGGGAAAAAAAAGATAAAAGGCAGGACATATTAGAGAGATCAACTGATATCAGGACCCCATAATGAAAATAGAGAACGTGAAGTTGTGGTAAAGAGAGTAGTGTATAGAGTGTCAAAAGTCCTGAGTTTGAGGCTAGGTTGTCTCTAACTAATGTTGTGACCTTGGATATGTCATTTAACTTCCTTGATCCCTAGTTTTTTTCTTCCTTCCTTTCTTCCTTCCTTTTTAAAATTTTTATTTTATTTTAGATATATAGAGAGAAACAATGCAAACAGGGGAGAAGTGCAGAAGGAGAGAGAAAATCTTAAGTAGGCTCCACCTCAGTGCACAGCCTGACACAGGGCTTGATCCCACAACCCTGGGATCATGACCTGCGCAGAATCAAAAGTCAGACGCTCAATCGACGAAGACACCCAGATGCCTCCCAAGTTTTCTTCTGTCTTAAGTATGATTAACAATAACTGATGTTTTCCCTACTGATGCTAGGACTAAATCTAGTAAGGCTCTCCAGAAAATAAATGCAACTCATACTGAGACAGGAAAAGAAATGGATATTGGAGTGCAAAAGAGAGGGAATTTCTTCACTTTCAGAGTTAGGTGATGGAGGTGGAGAGGGAATGGGCCTTATGTACTAGATGCCCCTCTGGAGCTAGACGCTGTGGGGCACTATTGATGAGCAGCAAGGGACATGCCTGTGGGTGTTACTTAAAAGAGCTTCAGGAGGGGCGCCTGGGTGGCGCAGTCGGTTAAGCGTCCGACTTCAGCCAGGTCACGACCTCGCGGTCCGTGAGTTCGAGCCCCGCGTCAGGCTCTGCGCTGATGGCTCGGAGCCTGGAGCCTGTTTCCGATTCTGTGTCTCCCTCTCTCTCTGCCCCTCGCCCGTTCATGCTCTGTCTCTCTCTGTCCCAAAAAAAAAAAAAGTTGAAAAGAGCTTCAGGAACTAACTTGCTGAAACATTGAGAGTCTCAACCTAGAGTAGCATTAACCTGATAATACTCAACAGCTTTCTTCTATCCCAAACCTGGAGAATGTATTTCTAAATCACCTGTCTTCCAACAGCAATAGTCAAAAACAGTTAAGCTCCTCAGTTATCTGATCATTTTTTCTGCTTTCTCTCCTTTAGGTGATAGTGACCAAGTTGCTTGACTCCCTAAATTGCAGAAGGATCCATCTATTGGAATTATCACAGGAAGGGAGGCCCTGAGGAGAGAAAAGGGATATTCTTACATCAAGTGGGATGGGAGCTCAGAATCATTTTATTTGAACATTAAAATGAGTGGTCTCCATTTTGTATTCTAATGTAAATATGAGTGTGTGTGTGTGTGTGTGTGTGTGTGTGTGTGTGTGTTGTGTGTGTGTATGCATGTGTGTTGCACGGGTGTACGTACACATACAATTGTCCTTTGGAAACTCTGCAGTATTATGAAAATTCTTTGCACAGTTCTTTGATTAGATTACTTGAACAGTAAAAAACTTGAAACTTGGGAGTAATATATAGAGGATATAAATGTGACATTGGAGGGTGAGCTATGAGGAGTACCTGAAATAGAGGGATTTCATTTATTTAAGAAAGAATGTTTGGTAGAAGGAAGCTATTATGGACTAAACTGTGGCCCCTTCCCACTCTCCCCGAATTCATATGTTGAAGCCTGAACTCCTGGTGTGACTGTGTTTGGAGATAGGGACTTCAAAGAGGTAAGTAAGGTTCAATGAGATCACAGCGGTAGGCCTCTAATCTGATAGCACTGGTGTCCATATGAGAAGAGGAAGAGACGTCAGGGCTTTCATTCTGTGCATGCAGAATAAAGGCCATAAGAGGATACAGTAAAAAGGCAGCCATCTACAAGCCAGAAAGAGCTTTCATCAGAAACCCACCCTAACTGGCACCTTGATGTTACTAGAACTGTGAGAAAATAAATTTCTGTTGTTTAGGCCACTCAGTCATGGTATTTTGTTATGGCAGCCCAAGCAGACTAAAACAGAGGACTTCCTGTTTGGGTGGCAGCAAGACCACTTTGTGACAATTATGGCCAAATGGGAAACGGCACACCTGACAGTCCTTGATTAAATATCACTGGAGCAGTGGATCGAGTTGTGGAAACAGAGTGTGGTAATTCACGGATATGATAAATTATGAAGGCAATAATAGCAGCAGCAAAAGTATCATTAAAGTAGAGAGGCTGTCCAGCATAGTGTATGGTGTCTGTTGCCACAATGTCTGGGTTCAGAGTCTGCCTCCAACACTTGCTAACTGTATGACCTTGGGCAAGTTACTTAAACTGTAAAATGGCATAACTATAATACACCTACTATACAATATACCTATAATATACCTACTGTGAAAGTTCATTGTAAGGGTTAACATGTAAAGTGCTTAAATTAATGCCTGAGAATTAGCTGCATGAGTTATTATTAATAGGAATAAAAATATTACAATGGAGTGCACACATCAGAGTTTTCCTTCTTCCTTTCAGAGCCTGACCATTACAGTAATAACCACTAACTACCCTAGAAAGCACTTAGCCCTAAATCGTATAATTCTCACTTTCAGATACCATGAAGACATTCCCTTTTGTTTTAAAATGAAAACCATTAAGATATATATAAACCCATTGTCCTCTTCCTAAGGATATGAAATAGCAGGTTTGATTCCTAGGTGGCCAACAAAAGAATTCTAGTGAAGAAGGATATAATGATTTTTATATTCCCTGCAAACTGAAATCATCTTTGGGCTTAAATCCTAGAAGATGCCTCATCCCCAATGTTGCTATTCCTTTTGTCTCGGTGACATAAAACCTTGTGTCTCAGTGACAGAAAACTTTGTGTCATAAAACAAAATAATAATTTGGATACATCAATGTCAAGGAAAAGAACATGCTCTGATGCCCCCAAATTGGGGTGGACTTAGCCAGGTGTCATGGAGCTCATACCAAAGGAGTGATTCATGCCTTCTCTCTGGGACTCATTCAATTCAGTCTCACTAGAATCCTTGGTGCTTATAATTCCTGAAAACACTAATCTAATGGGTATATGTACTAGGAAGTGGTGGAATTTGTACAATATATACATGGTAGGTTTCCAGAAAAAGTCACAGCTAAAGTGTTATAATTCTATTAGGAAAGCAGATATATGAATGGCATGATGGAAGAATACGTTTGCTTCTCTTCATGTTAGAACTTGAGTTATTAACCTTAGTTAGCTTGGTTAGCTCATCTATTAAAGCGTGTCCTCCTTTGAGATGAATTTCCTAGTAAAACTGTTCATGTTGGTCATTACAAACTGAAGGTGGCTTTTATCTCATCCTAATACACTTGTAAAGAAACCCCTCTCTGACAGCTTTCGGTTGCCAGGCTAATGGAACTGCCTGAGTGTATGATTACAAATGGCCTGTGGTTAGCCCTGTTGGCTTTGGCATGTAAATCCTCCTACTAAAAACCATCTTACTTTTTTTAAGTCTTAATCAGTAGTTTTGGCAAAGACTCCATTCATGATTCTATCCTAAAACATCTCTCTTGTACCTGGCACTTTTGAAGGTGTTCAGTGAATAATAATAGCAATAATAGCTTATCATTATAAATAATTATAATATAATATAATATAATATAATATAATATAATATAATATAATAATGATTTATAATTATTATGAGTTATTTTATTTTAATGTAAAATATTTTAAAATTTACTTATTTTATTATTATGATTAGGTTGTTTGTAATGCAGTCTTACTATGGAAAAGTGTTATATATATTTTTTTCTTGGGAAAAAGACATTTTCCCAACTACCCAGTATACCAGACACACCATCGTTTTGAATATTAGGAGAGGAAGATGACAATGATTTTATGGAAATTTATTTACATATTAGTATAATGCAAAGTGAAAGGGAATTGTACCATAAAATTTTTTATTTCTAAATCTTTGTTCTCTAAAATATTTTTGAATACTTATTGGGTTGTTCCATTTGGTTATTCAATGTTTGAACAAAACTTAGTGCCTCACATGCTGAATCTGAATTGTCTGCAGTTTTCAATGAACTACCTTCCTGGTCAGCCATATTTGAAGAATTAGCAGTTTTTCAATTTTTATTCAAATTCTTCAAAATTGCAGTGATATGTGCTTATTCATTCTTTGAAATAACACACATTTATCCATATGTCCATTCCTGCCTTTCCTTTGATACATCAACCCTGTGCCAGGATTCCACTACTTCGCATTGTGTCTAACTCTGCTCCTCACTACAAGTAACCTCCAGTCATCTTAGGTGGCCATTTCTAGATACCTTTGACTAGAATAACTCTTATTATTTCTCCCTCAATTGCCTTCAGTGATACGTCCTTTAAACTGCAAGCAAGCATTTTGAATTGAGGAATTACCATATTTCCATAAATCTAAAGACTCATTATTTAATGATCAGAAAAAAAGATACAGCCGAAAAGTTAAGATAAATTCTAATTTCAGATGTACAGTAAAATCTTGGTGGTTTGCAAGCATAATTCATTCCAGAAACATGCTAGTAATCCAAAGCACTTGTATATCAAAGCAAATTTCCCCATAAGAAATAATGGAAACTCAGATGATTCGCTCGACAACCCAAAATTTTCATATAAAAATGATTACAATACTGTAATATAATAATAAAGAAAATACAAAATTGAAAGAAAAATAAACAAAGGAACCTGCACTTACCTTTGAAAACCTTCGTGGCTGGTGTGAGGGACACAAGAGAAAGGACAGCTATTGTGTAAGATGACTTTCACTATCATTAATGGACTCACTGCTATCTCTTGGCTCAACAGAATCTTTTTCTGCATGGGTGCCATTGTATACACTATCATGGATGTTGACTACAGTACAATATTAATAAACTCTGGTCCTATACTGTATTTAATGTAACTGGTGATAAGGCAGCAGAGGAAAGGGTCTCTACCTGCAGGTAGCCTGACCTAGAATGAAACAAAGCATTCCTAAGCTTACCCTTGTATGAAAAAGCAAAGGACCATCCATAGGTGCTTTGAAGTGACAAAAAAAAATACACTAGTGCCAATTGTGGGCACCTTCCAATGTTCTGAAAAATCACTGATCTCTGCCAAACACCATGGCCTGTGACCAAGCATCTGAGCATGATAGATGATCACCCACAATTCCGCAGTGAGATAGATAGATAGAGAGAGAGAGAGAGAGAGAGAGAGAGAGAGAACCATTGGCTCAGTTGTGATCACGTGACATTTGGCATTACATATGACTAGTATTGCAAGACGTCACTCATTTATCAAGTTAAAATTTATTAGAAATGTTTGCTCTTCTTGCAGAAAACTCATAGAACAAGTTACTTGCAATCCAAGGTTTTACTGTGTTAACACTTGGGGGAAAGCATGTATCTAAGGACCAAGAAAATATGGTACTTTGTTCATCTCTGTAACTCGAGAATGTAGCCCAGTGGCTATCACATAACACATATTGCTACTTGTTTCATTATTACTTTTTTGTCATTAATATTATTAAGTAAATAATGGGCACCTGGGTGGCTCAGTTGGTTAAGCGTCCCACTTGAGCTCCTATCACGGTCTCACGGTCTGTGAGTTCAAGCCCCGCGTCGGGCTCTGGGCTGATGGCTCAGAGCCTGGAGCTTGTTTTAGATTCTGTGCCTCCCTCTCTCTCTGACCCTCCCCCGCTCATGCTCTCTCTGTCTCAAAAATAAATAAATGTTAAAAAAATATTATTAAGTAAATATTAATTGATGGCAAATAAACACTAGTATTTCAAATGGATATGCAAAATCTTTGGTCCTCAGCTTTATCCTGCCCCATCTTTAAAACCATATGGTTTTCAGTTTAGTGTCTTTAGTGTCTTAGTGTCTTTACTTTCCTGATCATGTATATTCCTTCCTCCATGCCTTCTATCTTTTTCTTTCTTTTGTGTTAGGTTATCTCTGTTTTCCAGACTAGAAAGAATAATGTCCTGCCGATCCTCCAGTCCTCTCAGTTCTGAAATCTTACATTGGATTACCAGTAGTTTGGCATTTGGTATTGCTTGTTAAGATGGAACCAGATAAACACCAACAATTAACAACTGGTACTAGACTTTCAGTTATTGAAAGTAACTGCATGTGCTTAAGAAAATACCTTCATGAATGTGAAAAGAGAGTCTCCTGAGCAGAGTCTGAAAGAAAGGCAGAATTTAAAAAAGGAGCGGGGGGGGGGGGGGCACCTTGGTGGCTCAGTTGATTGAGTGTCCAACTTTTGGTTTCAGCTTAGGTCAAGATCTCTTGGTTTGTGAGTTGGAGCCCCGTATGAGGCTCTTTGCTAACAGTTTGGAGCCTGCTTGGGATTCTCCTTCTCTCTCTCCTCTCTCTCTCTCTCTCTCTGCCCCTCTCCTGCTTGTATGCTCTCTTTCTCTCAAAATAAATAAACTTAAAATTTTTTTAAAAAGGTGGGAATGCTCTGCATAAGGTAATAGTAAGAACTTTATTTTTTATTTTATTTTAATTTAATTTAGTTTTATTTTATTTTATTTTATTTCATTTTTGCTTTGAGAAAGAAGTACAGGTAGAGCAACTTCAGCCAGAGACTGAAGGGAAGGCTAGAAGTCAGAGACTGATGCGAAGTTGACAGAAATGGCCAAGGGATGTTTAAGCACTGATGAATCTGGTATTCACTTATTTTTTCTAGCATCATCATGACCTTAACTCACTGCATACACAAAGATGTTGTGGGCGTAGGTTAATTTTGTAAAATTCACATTGGTATGATGTGTGGGTTATATGGCGTGAAACAGAGACAGCATATGTAAAACTCCAAGATGGTCCATAAGTTGAAATAGCACAAAAAGAAGTTTCAGGCAGATTTAAGCAGGAAAGCCATCCCACTCCTAGTCCTTATGCTGCCTTTGATAAGAGTTAAGCCTGTTTCCTTCCTCTCCCCTGTAGGATCATTATTAGCAGAAACCTTGGCTTTTTTTTTCTTACTTCCTGCTTTGCCAATAGTATGTGAAGCTCAAAGTACACACTCAGAAAACTCGATTTGAACAATTCGGCCACTTTCATTGATGCAGAAAGACAATTCACATGCACAGAGTGGCTGAGGTTCACTTTGATATTACGTATCTACCCTCAATCACTAAAGATCTATCTCTAAGGTACCTTATTTTCTAATATGTAATTAAAGCTTTGGCTCACAATTAATATTTCCTGTCACTTGTTGGTGGAAACTAATAGGATAGCAATGAGAGACAGAATAAGAATACAGTTGAGAGAATACAGTGAGTAATGGTCTTAGTGATTCATATGGGCAGGAAAAAAACATTTACCTTGAGAAAAATCCAGTTGGGTGTTTTTGCTTAACACTTATTCATATGTCATTTACCATAGTTCAACATCATTTTTCACTAGTTTGATATCTGGCCTCTGGTTACGTTTCTTTTCTTTTGGAGGGAGCATGGGGGTGTTTTTTTTATTGAGTTTCTTCATGGAGGCAGTTTATAAGAAAATCTATAAGATTAATGAATATGAACTTCCTCCAGTGATGTGAGTAGATAGAAACTGCAGGAAACAGATCTGTAAAGAATGCAATACTGGTTAATTTAGGCTAACTCTCCAATGCTTCCAGCTAGGAGAATTCAAGGGACACTTATTAAATCTGTTGGAGCAAGTTAGGCTAAAGTTCCATAATTACTCAATAAACAACATTCATCATCTGCTATTTGGAAAGCATGGAATTGGGCACTGGGTGGAAGTCAAATATGAATAAAATATGGTCCTATATTTAGAGATTATATAGTCTAGGATCACAATCTGGTTTATTATCTGGGCATTAAGTTAACAATATCAGAAATTTCCCTAAGCTACAATAACGAATTATATGGTTCAGAGGACAACATGCCATTTTCTGTGGCTTAATCTGGGAACATAAATTTTGAACTGAACCCTGAAGTTGGGTTGGATTTAATAGGTGAGCAAAGGGAAGAAGAAAAAGTGGAGAGGAATCCCAGGTGGAGTGAATGAACCTGCCTGCCTCCAAAAAATCTCTCTTCAATTTACCTCTTACCATTACTTCCTTTGTATTTACCAATACTCTTGCTACTTCCTGCTTACCCAATGGCAACTGCCTCCTTAATAGGTCTTCCTTCTTTTCTAATTTATCCTCTGAAAAGCAATGCCATATATGCTACTCTACTACTAAAAAAAACATTAAATGTTTCTAATTGCATACCTAAAGAATAAAGTTCATACACAAGGCTCTTCATAATATGGCCCAATTCTATCAGTGTTGATTGTTGTACCCTCCAGGGGACATTTAACAATGTGTGGAGACGTGTTCTGTTGTCACAATTCAGGGGAGGGTGTTCCCAGCCTCTGGTGGGAGAGGTCAAGGATGCCACTAAATATCCTATGAAGCACAGGTTAGCCCTCCACAACAAAGGATTTTCTGACCCAAAACGTCAATTGTGCCGAGGTTGAAAAACCCTGGTTTCCATAACACTTAATTCAGTTCTGTAATTCTGACAAAAAGTACAACAGATTTGAGAAAAGAGACCACTGACTCAATAAACCGAACACTCAACCAGCAGCTATAGAATTCTATGGGTGAATAGGAGAGTAACTTATTAGCTATAAGCATTTAGCACATCCTATGCATTAGCTGGTGTATTTACACAGGCAATACAATGCCCTGTTTAATCTCCAGTGTTGTTTTAGTGCACATTAACTAAGGCAGCTTTTACTACACTTGTATTTTTCTGAACAAGCTATATATCTTTGCCTTGCTGGACTCTTGCATATCTTCTTCTCTCTGGAATTCCCTTTCTTACTCTCTGCCTGGCAAACACACTTATAAGTCCCAGCAAAAATATCATACTCAAGGGAAAACTTTCCCTAATTTTCCATATAGTCAGTTGGTCTAGCAATTGCCTCATACCTCACTTGTAACAGGCTTCACAGACAATTATAATTATTTACAATGTATGTTTCTTCTACATTACAGTGAGCTCTGTGATGATAGGGTTCATGTTTCATTCACCTTTTCATTTCTAGTACTTACCACAGAAGCTGGCACATTAAAAAAAAAGCAACATATGTTGATTTAGTAAATGAATGAAGAGGGATGAAAAAATTATATGTATGCTAGAAGCAGGGAAGAGTCTACTTTGGATGGAAAGGAAGGCATGAATAAAAGAGTAGTGAGAGCTCAGACTGCAGAGATATTTGGGGCCTGGATTATAGTGTGCTTTGAAGGCCTAGAGTTCGTGGTTTACTTGGGAGGATTTAGGGAAACTAGAATGTGTTTTTAATCAAAGGATGACACAAAGTGGCACTGTAGAAACATTAATTTGGTGGAGCTATCAGAAAGTATTTGGTAATTACAAAGCATTTAATTGTTGGATCATAATGTATATGAGGCTTATGTAAATATTGTGGGTCTACTGCTGAAGACAGCCTGTGAATTAAATTTGGGGTCACTCCCAAGTCTAGAAGAGTAATGAGAAGGAGGCAGAACATCACTATAATCTCACTACCTGTCTCAGGGGATCTGTGTATTCCACTAAAGAATTGGAGTAGGTCAAATTGGGGAAGCCATGAGAAGGAGTCTCAATAACCATTAGAACTGACCAAAGTCAGACATGCCCTGGATGGAAGTGTCTATGTCTCTCCTTGTAGGTTTGCTTTCTTGGTATAGTCCATGGTAGGCATTGCTATTGGTATCTAGGTTATCATAAAGGAGGCTGGTGGCTCTTATTTCTGTCCACTCATCTTTCCCATCTTTCTTTTTATAGCCACAGCACTTCCTTTCCTTGGGGGAATTCCTGTCCCATTTACATTGTTTTGGTACACTATTGATTATTGCATGCCTATCTTCTACCTTTCCAGGCACATTTGAAAACATGGCTCAGGCCAAGCCAATGATAATGCTGCACCCACCTGAGCAGTTTTTCACAGAGTTGTGCATAATCAACCAAACCAGGCCACTCAGAATTCTTTCCCAGAACTTTATATTTGGAATTGGAGAGGAATTGCTTTCTTCCATTTAGTAAACTATAAGGATGTGGACCTAGGTTGCCAGTGGCCATCCTCTCTGATGCATGGAAACACCCTGCATGGAGTAGAAAACAAAGGAGTCAACATGTAAAGAGAAGGGGACCAATAGAAATAAGAACTGGATGGAGACAAACATTGTGGTGGCACTGAGGCCCCTAATCCAGTCTCTGAGTGACTGGTCACTGTGGCTTCTCTTCCAAGTTCATGACCTATCTCAATATGCTTCCTAACTAGAGGAGTCAACTCACTTCTTTTTTTTGCTTAAGTTAATTGTTGTTGGGTGGTGGTCATATGTAAGCAAAGGAAGCTTAACTAATCTCATCCCTAAGGGCATAGTGATACAGGGAACATGCATCTGGTAGCAGGCTGGGATCTGAAATATCAGCTTTTATTGTTACACAAAATTTTCCTCCCTCTTGATCAGGGACTCAAAACAGGGATATTCCACCTTGATTCTCTACCATATCCAAATGTGTCTCAAATTCCAATAAAGTTATTAAAAATAAAAATACGTGTTTTACTTCTAATAGCAAAAGAGCTTAAACTATTAAAAATGTGAAGAATTCTGGTCTTCTTTTGTATCACCTCAGCAGTGATTCAGTGTGTGTCCCATCAAAGTCTGCCTGTCAGGTCCAGATGTGGTTCCTCTCATTTGGAGACTTAGGAACCACAAAGACAGGTTTTTCCATCTCTTTCTGCTTCTGAATAGATGGCAATGGGGGAAAAAAAGACAGGATAAGAGCAGCAGACATGCTGATTTGGAGAGTGAAGAGTGCAGACAGTGAGCAGCCACTGAGTTGTGCAAGTTCTGGAATCCCACTGACTGGACATTGCGAGTGGCAGATAGCTTCCTTAACTCATTGGGCTGTGACTCTGTTCTGTGGAGGGAACTTTTTGTCTATGAGTCTTTGCAGGATGTGCCCATTTCCTTTTGTTCTTCACTGGATCTGAAGTGGGCACTGGGGGCATATTTTCTCCTTGGGGGCTGAATAGTTTTCCAACCCATTTTTGTCTGGAGGGTTGGAGGTTCAAGACTGGTTTTAAGTCGAATGCCTTTTTGGTCAAAGTTCTTGTTTCTTTGGCAATTCATTCCCCTAAAAATGCGCTTCTTGTCTATTTACTAACAAAATTTTATGTACCAATAACCTCACTCTTTTGAAACCTGGTTCTCAGATCTGCTCTATTTCTTTGCTTCTTCATGCCTATGCCTTGATTTCTCTTTCTCTGGAATGCCTTAAAGCTATTGAATTTAAACTGGAAGATTATACCTTTAATCTGACTTTGCCTAGAAGCACTTTAATCACCTAAGATTTTTTTATTCAGTATTTTTCACTAGAAGTTTTTTTTTTTTTTTTTTTTTTTTTTTGTCCTGTGTCTTACTTTTGAGGTATACAAGGAGTTGACTTTTCAATCTGGAAGGCTCTGAATTTCTTTCCCTATAATTCCCTTCTGGCCTGCTTTCCAACTTTCTCTGAGTTCATTTCTTTTTGGCAATATCTTGCTAAATGCAACAAAAAGCCACCAATATATAGTTCTAAATCTCCATTTTCTACCATATTACTCTGAAATTTCTGGCTCAATACCCGTATGAGCTGACACCCAAGTCACTGACTGCAAAAGACTAAATATTTTACCACAGTAAAACATATATTGTTCTCTTTTCCACCTCTGATCTCAGTGGTCTTGCTGTTTATTACCCACTTAGAATATTCACATATTTTAGATTTTTGCTATCCCACATTCATTTATTGGGAAAATTAATGCTAGCTGCCACAAAAGACACTCTGAAATCTCCATGCTTATACAACCAAGGGTTAATCTTATCCATATTTTATGTCCAGAAAGACTTGGTGACCTGGGATGAGGAAAGTTCTCCTGTGCATAGTCACTGAGGGAAGCAGACTAATGAAGGTTCCACTATTTTGTACCTACATCACCTGCAACACTGGGATTTTGAGGTTTCTCTGGCCCAGGAAGAGAAGGATGGAGTGGCATACCAATTCTTAACTCCTCAGGCCCGGAAGTTATACATTTTAAAGAATTTCCAGTCTCCCTGAAATTTTCTCATTTATTTATTTGTTTGTTTGTTTGTCTTTATTTTTGAGAGAGAGACAGTGTGCATGACCTGAGCCGTAGTCGGACACTTAACCGACTGAGCCACCCAGGCGCCCCTCAAATATTTTAAATATGGAGTCCTTACTGATAGTTATTTCTACAGAGCTAAATGTTGCTGTTCTTAATTACATTTATTTAAGGTTAGATAGGTCAGATCTCTGCCACTGACCCCCTCAAATTTACCTTTGACTTATCTATACCTTGCTTTTTGCCCAGATAGGCTGACTCATGCAGACTACATCACTGGGTTCCCTTGGCTCCTGGTTGCTGGCTAAGTTTTGCCAATGGGAAGCCCTGGAAGCAGATTGGATGGAGGAAAGGGAGGGAGGCTCTGGCACCCTTCCTGCAAGGTCTCCTCCAGCTGGCCATGTCTCTCCAACAGAGTCACTGATTCTCTCCAGACAGCAGGAATGACTCTTTCTCTGGGTTCCTGCACTGTTCCCTCCCCTCTTAATAGCTTGGATATGAGGCTATTCCTGACTCTTGGATGTAAGGTTACAATAATCCACATCTCTGCAAATGTCTCTTTGTAAATAAACTCTCATGAAATTATTCTATTTTGACTACACCATCTGTTTCCTCTTGGGACACTAAGTAATTCCATGGATGTCTCTGTTTGAATCTATTCTCTATGTTACTACTTTCTCTTTTATTGTTGCTGTTGTTGGCACTTTATCTGTGTATGATGTCTGCTATTCATGCCATTTCTGTGTATTTCTATTTAGTATTGTGTGTCTCTGAATTGCCTTTATATTCTCTGCCAAATAAAGGCCAATGATTCTCAGATCTGCAGTGTGTTTCGTTTTTGTTCTTGTATTTTGAAATAATTAAAAACCTGCAAAAAAGTAGAAAGAATAGTTTGGAGAGCTTTTTCATTTTGAACCATTTGAGCAAGTGGCTGGTAAAATGTCCTATAAGCTCCAACTACTTTAGTAGACGTTCCAAATACTTCCATGTCTGTTTTCTACAAATAAGTACAATTTTTTGCATTACCATAGTAATCTCATTGATGTCCGGAAATTAATATTGATACGTGCTACCATCTAAATCACAGATGCCATTCAAGTTTTGCCATTTATCCCAATAATGTTCCCTCTAGTTAAAATAATTTTATCCAAGATCACATGTTGCACTTAGTGAGCTGTTATCTCTGTTATCCTTTAATCAGAAACTTTTCCCTGGTCTCTTTTTACTTTTATGACTTTGACGATTTTCTCAAGATAGTTCATAAAATGTCTCTAAATATACGTTTATCTAATATTCTCTTATGATTACACTCAAGTTGTGCTTCTTCTAGCGCTGGGATTACCATAGTAATGCTTTTATGTTCTTACTGCATCCAATTAGGTGGTACATGTTTTCAGTTTGTCACCTTACTGGTGATGTTAATTTTAATAATTTGTTTAGGTGGTATCTGCCAGATTTCTCCACTGAAAAGTCATTCTTTTCTTCTTTGCAATTAATAAGCATTTTTAGTTGAGACTGTGTAAATATTCCATTTCTTGTCAAATTGCACTCATTAATTTTAACATCCATTGATGTTTCTTGGCTGAATTAATTGTCACAGTGATAGTTGCCAAATGCTTATTTTCTGATTTCACCATTCCTCCTGTGTTTACTAGTTGGCATTCTACTGTAAAGAATTTATTCCTCCCAATTCATTTTTCCATTTATTTATTTATATCATAGGAATTTGTGCATTCCTCTTCTATTCAATGGGTTATAATATTTTACTGTCATTATTCATTCTGATGCATAACTATTTAGCCATTTCCTTGCTATATTGAATAAAATATTTAGGCTCATCTTTGATTTTCCCTGCTCTAGTCCTGAAGTCAGCTATTTCCTCAGGGAACCCTGCTTCCTTTTAGTAGAGAATTGTATTTAGGAAGCAAGATCTAGGCACTTGGAATGCTTGTTGGTTTTGAAGTGTCCTTGTGCCCAGACCCCATCAATGGACACAGCTGAGAAATACATTTATGTAATCTCTATACATACATATATTCACAAATGTATTAGTTATCTATTGCTACATAACAAACTTAGTAGTAAAACAATGGACATTTAGTACTGCACAGTTTAGTCCAGAATTCAGAAGTGGATTAGCTTGGGGATTCTAGTTAATGCCTCTCATGAAATCGTTATCAAGATGCTGGCCAAGACTACAGTTTTCTTAAGGTCTGACTGCAGCTAGAGGATCCACTTTCAAGGTGGCTCACTGACAGGTCTGGCAAGCCAGGACCGGTTGTTGGCAGACGAACTCATTTTCTCATGTCCTTGATTTCTCCACAGGGCCGCTTGAGTATCATCGTGATATGGTAGCTGGACTTTCCAAGATTGAGGAAGGCAGATGTCTTTTATGTCGTACCCTCAAAAGTCTCACTCTGTCACTTCCATAATATCCTACTGTTTACATGGATCAACCATGTTCAGTATAGAAGAGGGAATACAAAAAGGTATGAATACCTGGAGGCCAGAAAATTGGGGCCATTTAGAGGCTGGCTACTACAGTGCCTATATCTATCTATCTATCTATCTATCTATCTATCTATCTATCTATTCTATCTATCATCTATCTGTCTATCTATCTACCTATCAGAAACCATGTTGTTTATACCAATACCTTCAAATTCAACCCAACACCACAGGATTCATTCTAGTTTTTGCCTTTTCTGTGATGGGGAGAAAGCTGACTCCCATTTTTCTCTATATTCCCAATATATTCACTTATTTGATCAATTCTGTATGTAACTCATCTTCTGGCCCCATGCCCACCTGCTTCCACTCCCTGTGCAGATAGATGTTCGCCTCACCAAGCACCTGAGCTCTTAGCCGTGACCAGGCCACTGCAGCCCCTCCTACCCACCCTACATGAACTACTCACTCCCTAAGACCCCACCTAACTGTTTTTGAACTAAGTCATTCAGGAAGTTATTCCTTCCTATTCAGGAAGGAAGCGAAGTAGGTATGACTCTGTTTTTGTTGTTGTTGTTGTTGTGAATTGTATTGTGACAATGGAAAGATTTTATAACAGATTTGGGCTAGAGATCCAAACCTTTAGGGTTAGTCGAAACGAAAAAGTCTCCCACATGGATACAGAGGACTGAGAACTGTCACAGTTCCTGTGTATTTGGGTCTGGCACTCTCTCTTTCCATGAACAGCTGCTTGTTTAAACTGTCAAGGATACTGTTATGTAGGCCACATTTATATTCCTTTATCCTTTCCCTTTTCTTGCTTCTCTTTTTCCTTTTTTTACTACCTCTTTTGTTTCCCTTCCCGTCTCATTCCTTTCACTCCCCACAGCCTTCATCCTCTCACATTTTTTAAAGCTGTCTTTTCTTCAAGCTTGTCACAGTATCCATTGGCACACTCAAAGACATTGTTTTTTTTCCTCAGAGCAGCCCTAAGGTTATTAATTGGCTGGTGCCAAACAAGTAAACCTCCACTGATGGATGGTTCACTGGAAAAAAAAAAAATGAGTCTATTAGCATGACTGCTCACACTTTAGCCCGCTGTCTCAAATAAGAATGCTGTCTTTAAAATCACGGCTATAGATTTTTCAAAAAGTTACCATTACTCCTATATTTCTTCTGAAGTGCTTATTACTGACCTGAGGACTTCCGTTTCTGCATAAGATACAGGATGAGGCGAGGCAGGATTTCTTACACACTATTAATGATTATTCTAACAATTTACCTTCTCTAAATTACATGCCGATGAATCACAGAAAACATCTTTCCTACTCTGGTTCTTTAATTCCCCCAGAAAGTCAGGGTGATTAACTAGATGAGACATTTCCTGAAAGTTATGAGACAGAGGTTCCAGACACATCAGAGGGGCAAAATTATGGCTGAGCAAGCTGCTAAACCGTTACACCCTTTAACAACAAGAGGGATCATGGACTTTTGTTTGTTTGTTTGTTTAAGATCTTGAATTACAGAATTACATGAAAACTGGGGGGTTTGGATTTGGTTTTTTTTTTTCTTTACTGCTAGAAACATATCAGCATATTTGTTATGCCCTGCCTGTGGAAAGATACATAGTAGAGGAGATAACACACACAACAAACAAGTCAGAGCCGGGGACTGACCCATCTGAGCTCCACAGTTCTTATACCTCACTTGAGAGTAAGATGTGGAGAAGGTCAGAGGAAGGACTGCCTACTGAGTGTGCACATGGGAATGCATGCTCATTAGGGAGGCCCAGTGGGGCGCCAGGGAAATGTGAACAGATTGGTATTTAGTACACTTTATGGGCTCCTAGGTTATCACTGCACAAAGCTAATATGTTGTGTCGGTTTTGTGCTGTGAAGAATTTACCACGGCCTGTAAAACGGCCTGCATTTTTGAAATAGGGTCAATGCCAGATTTTATCTAAAGTAACTCTTTAGAGATATCATTCCAGCAACTTAGGAAAAGGATGAAGTAAACAACTGTAGAAGATAAAAATTTCTAAATGTGGTTGTTGACACTTTAGAGGAACACAGAAAATTCCTAGATAAGACAGTATGACAACATTAGCCACTTTATAGAATATGGGGGGGGGGGGGGTCCAAACACCACTTTTATCTTGTGCTTCTGTTTAACTCTATTAAGATTTCCTGAAATGAAACAAAAACGGGCTTTTTAATCATTGTTCCTTTTCATTTTAAAAAGATCACAAAAACAGTAACATTTCTCCTATGTGAATGTTGACAATAAAATTTCTTTGTCTTAATCCTCACTCCAATTTTTCTGGATGCATTTAATGTTTTCATTTATGTGGGGAAAAAAGGCATTAATGTAAAGAAAATGCATGAGGGCAGAATGAGGTATGATCTCACTCTGGGGAAGGAAAGGACTGGAAAGAAGTATAAATCCCAGTGGTTCCTTTCCAGGAGTCATCATGGAAAAATTAAAAAACAAAACAAAATAAAGCAAACACGTGGTTTTACTGAACTCTCAACAAGTCGGTCAGTCTTTCTTTCCTTGAGTTTTTCATTCATCTTTATAAGATAACTAAAAGGAACTAGGTTAATGGAGTTCCCAAATAAAATTTGCAAATGATTAAAACATTAAAACAGAGTAAAACATCTGTATAAAAATTTTTCTGTTTATGAAAGGCATCTTTTCTCTCAGTGGGGGAGAACTCCATATGAACAAAATCATCAGAATTTCTTAACTTTGGCATAGAGTCTGTCATTATTTTTCAAAATATGGGAACAAAGGTTTCTATTTCCCATTGCAATTGTGTGTGTGTGTGTGTGTGTGTGTGTGTGTGTGTGTGTTTGTGTGGCACAAAATATCATCAGTCATTTTAGTAGAAATTTATTGTCTTGTCTCTCTAGCATTGGTTACTCCTTTTTCACATAACATCACCTTCATTTTCTTTAAGATATAATCCTTTTCCTGCTTGTGGTTTGTGTGGTTTGGGTGAGGCTGACTCTACCTCTCCTTAGGCCGAGTGACTTAGGACTGACCAATCAGCACATTCTATCCCTTGGTGCCAGTGATTGGTTCCAGAATCATCATGTGATCCAATTCAGGTGAACAAGAGTCAATTCTGGGACTCAAGGGTACATATCAGTAATGAGAAACTATTTTCTGGGAGTTTTAGCTGTAGGATGCTGAGGGAAGCCTGCAGTGCTGGGAACTACCACACAGACAGGGACCAGTCTGAGAATAGAAGCAACATAGAAGAAAGTGTTGAGAGGAAGAAAAGGACTGAGTGCTGGAGACCATATTTAACTCCTTTATAGAAATTTAAAACGAAGTTATCTTTTTATTTTTTTTAAGTTTATTTATTTATTTTGTGAGAAAGAGGGAGGGAGCACATGTGGGAAGGACAGAGAGAGAGAGAGAGAGAGAGCCAAAGAGCATCCCAAGAAGGTTACACGCTGTCAGTGCAGAGCCTGATGCAGGGCTTGATCTCACAAACTGTGAGATCATGACCTGAGCCAAAATCAAGAGTTGGGGTCTTAACAGACTGAGTCACCCAGGCACCTCTGAAGTTAGCTTTTTAGATCAAATTTCTGGTAAAAAATTAACAGAGGAAAAATGCAGGTTATATAGAGACCCAATATTGATTGTTAAACAAGGAGCCAGTTAATCCTGAAGCTTAAAGACTTATTTGCCTTAACTTAGCCATATTTTAAGAATTATTTAGCCTAAGCATTTAGTACTTATCATGAACCAGCCACTGTTTAAACCACTTCACCACCACCAACTTACTCAATTCTCATAACAAGCCTATTGTGTAAGAATAACTGACAACCTCATTTTAATGGAGGAAAATGAAGCACAGACAGGTTATATAACTTCCAAGGTCATGCAGAGAGCAAGGAGCAGACCAGACCTGGGAACTGGACCCTGTCAGTCTGATTCCTGCTCTATTCTAGCCATTACTCACACTGCCTTTTCAGAATAGTGCTGTACCCTGCCCAAGCTCATAAACAAACACAAAGAATGTATTAATGTGCATTTTATGAAGAAAACTGAGGCAGATGGATAGTGTCGCACAGCTTCTAAGTAAAAAAAGGTGAGACTCTGAGAGGCAATATGGTGCTGTGATTAAAAGTGTGGGCTCTGTATTCAGACAGGCTGGATTTGAATTCCAGCTACACTAACTCTAGCTGTGTGGGCAAATTACTTTACCTCTGCATGTCTTTGTTTTCCCATTTATAAAAGTATGGTAATACCTTTCCAGGTCGTCGTGAGGATTAAAAACAACAGTGCCTGTATAGCATTAAGCAGAGTATACTAATTTAACTTAATTATTAATAAACCTCATCTTTTATTGTTATACCTTTCTATGCATGATGTTGTTTCTCTCTTTTCCATTTACGTTCTTCCTCTCAATACATATGGCTATTCTGCTCTCATTTAAACTAGTGCTTTAATTATTTTCTTACAAGCCTATTCTTTTAATTAAGTCCAGTCTTTTAGTCATCTCTGATCTTGTTTTCATTATTTCTTCCAGTTCTAACAAACTGTTCTTTTGGTACAATGAGGAAAAGGGTGAGATACAGAAAAAGTCAAGTCCCTGACCCTACCTTTGGCTTCTGTCTTTAGAGAACCAACAAGGTACTAGGTTATTTCCTATTCCTGTAAAAGTTGAGAGATAGTGGTGTCACTTGTTTGTTCAGCCCTTCAAAGAGTTTTCTTTGGAGAGGGACTATCAGGTATTTGTTAGAGAGCTGCCTCTGGTCCCCATGGTTCCATACAGGGAGCCAGTGCACATGTTAGCTTGATTTTCAAGGGTAAAGGCCAAGAAGCAAGTAGTAGGCGAATTTTAAAATTTTTCTACTCTGAATGACTGGTGTGAAGGTATTTAAATATATATAATGATATAATAACATGAGAAAATCTGTACATTTATCGATTGTGGTTGTTTAGTTCCTAAGCTATGTGGGTCATGGGCAGCCACAATTAGGTGCTTCCAAATATTCCCTCCCACCTGGCCCAGTGACAGATGCACTGCACTCACAGGAAAAGGGCAGAAGAGATTTTCCCTCTACACCTGAGAAAAAGGCATGATCTACTCCAGGAGGAAGCATTATGGCAATTAGAAGCAATCAAATGACTATTGTACTACATCCATCCATCTTTCTTTTCCTTTTCCTTCTTTCCTTCCTTCTTTCCTTCCTTCCTTCCTTCCTTCCTTCCTTCCTTCCTTCCTTCCTTCCTTCCTTCCTTCCTCCCTCCCTCCCTCCCTCCCTTCCTCCCGTCCTTTCCCTCTTTCTTTCTTTCCCTCTTTCTTTTTCTTTCTTTCTTTCTTTCTTTCTTTCTTTCTTTCTTTCTTTCTTTCTTATTTCTTTCTCTACATCAATTTTTCTGCTTTTATGTCTTTCCATATTAATCAGTCATGGAAATAAATTTAAATGTAATCATCATAGTTTACCATAATTGCATATGAACTCAATAGTTTAGTTCCCCTGGACTTTATATAAATCAAGATAATGGCAAAGGCTGACCTAACTAAAATTATCCAGACTAACATTTTGTGACCTAGTTAGACTTTGAAGTTAAAGGAGAAAATTGATCTCATATTCTTTTATCCTTCAACATCAAGTTTAATCTCTTACATTTTCTCATGTGGTAAAGAATGGTTAAAAGGAAATAATTTCACTTGGTTATTTCATCTTCATAACAAGATATGTTAAGAAACAAACATCACGCTTTCCTCTGAGGAATTCTCTGCTTGGCCACTGCTGGTGGCAGATTGTGGCATTAAATGGACAAACATGAACTCAGTGATCCCTGTGCTAATATGGACCTTTGAGGAAGATTAAGCAGTTTTTCCAAACCACTGGTTTGAGGTTTAAAGCATTGAGGTAGATAAAATAGAAACATTGCCCTGCTTTATCTCGGCACCAACTTGTCTTTGAAACCATGAGTCATTTTCCTCTTAGCAAGTGAAAATGCTCTTAAAACAACTCATTACTCAATGATTCAGAAAGAATTTTGAAAAACTGGTGACACTGTTGTCCATTCTTTTGCCAAGGCAACACATTTCTCTGATTTTCCCAAGGTCTAGGGACTTTTCTAAGTCTTTGCCTTATTATTTGTAGGCAGTGAGCCGGCATAGGTTGCTTTTTCTTTGTGATGTTGTCTTAGGAGTGAGTTCCTGGTGGTCAGGGCCAAAATACTTGGATCTACGAGTTCTGATGAATTGAGCCATTGGTAAATTAAAACAAAGGAGCTCTCTAATTGGCAATTTGCTTTAGCCCATTAGATTGTTTGACTCTATGGGAAATAAGATGGAGCAAGAGCTTAAGATTAAAACTTTCAATAAGAGGTAATAATGTGTTGACTGACCTATTGTTTAAACCAGAAGGAAATGCAGAAGGTAGAGATAGTTGTTCAACTTACTCAAGCAAAAACCACACACACACACACACACACACACACACACACACGACTTTGTTAAGAAAAATTAGGAATTTTAAGGTTACTTAATTGTATTGTCTGGACAGGTAAAATTTATTTTGCCTCTCTCTCTCTCTCTCTCTCTCTCTCTCTCTCTCTTTTTTTTTTTTTTGCATTTAACAGATTACTTCATGAAACCCGGATGTAATTTAGATAGTTACAGGTTTTATAGGTAAATGGAATGGGCCTATGGTCAGATGTAATCATTTCATCTTTATGGAAAAAAAAGGTGGTTGTGCTTATCAATTATAATAACTAATTGATAAACAAAAGACATCTAATATTATACCATATACTCACCAAAGTGATAGCCTAGGCAAAGACAACCTTCAGGAGATCTTACCCAGGCTGATGCAGTCCTGGCAAGTCAGAATATCAGAGTGATGGCGGAGCAAGGGAAAGATAACATTTGGACATCCAAGAAACTAGGCAAACTGTACTACTGTCAAAAACTTGTCAGTAGAGTGCTCAAGGGTGGGAATTAATGTCTGCAAGTGAATTCCCAGGAGTAAAAAACAGCTCTGAGTCCTACAAGGGCCAGGTAGGTAGCCAACGGGGATTAGAACAGGGACTAAGGCACCAAACTGGTGGTGACTGGGTTTCATCAACAAGGCAGAAGCTTAGTCCAATTAGTCAGTCAGTCAGTCAGTCAGTCAATCAGTCACTCAGCAAATACTTAATGAATAAAACTTGCATACCATCAATATACTAGGTCCTGAAAGTCCAAAGGAAAATAAGACATGATTTACTCAACTCTGCATACAGACTGGAATGGAAATACATGACCTAATTAGGAGCAAGTATCATAGGATAATGAATACCAGAATAGAGAGGTGACATTATTTATGTCTTTTCTGCCAAATGTTAGGGTTGGTCTCTTAGACTGGGAGAAAGGGGGAGAGTGTGCAGGTGGGGTTCAAATAATTCTATCTATAAGGAAAAGAAGGCTGTAGAGGTCAGGAAGGATCAGGGCCTACCTCTACTGAAACCGTGTATATAGGACCACATGGATGTTATCTTCAAAGTACTGATAGATATTTCCTTGATCTAGATCCTGTCATATCCTGAAAACAGCAAGTGAAAAGCTATGAACAGAGTTAGAGTTCTCCTTCACTCTCAGCAGTGGGCTTCCCACATTTTAGTTAATCTGAATGTCAGTGAGTTTTGTGGGGGAAATGTGGAAAGAAGTAAAATAATGCATTTGAGGTTGAAGGGAAGCCATCCAAGGAAAGAAAGTTAATCATGGTTTTTGTTTTTTTTTTCTGTTTGCTCATTTCTCTAGAAAGGGTAATCTTGATGATTTATTACCTAAATGATGCTTTAAGAAATTCCACATGCGATTTCTTTACGTATCTCTTCATGGTACTTTGTTGATACCTATTGTTTATACTTAACTCTAATGATGCTACCCAAACCAATTTGTCATTTCATATGCTATAGAACATAATATGACACATACAACCAAATCTCTCTATTCCAGTCTGCCAAATATTGAGCTTAGTTCATTGACAAGAAGTCTGTTAGGGTGGGAATTAACCCTGGCCTGCAAATCAGAAAACTGAGTTATCAACTCTGCCTCCCACTTTCTTGCAGAGTGACCTTGGTGAGGTCCCTTAATGCCTATCTAGTTTGGTTTTCTCATCTCTAAATCGCTTAGGTCATGCATATGTTGTAAGTTTTAAATAGAATGGTTGCATAAACACAAAATGCTTCTGCTTGGAACCTATAGACTTCTTTAAGCTTCATTCCTGCCGCATCTCTACCCTCACCTTCAGCAGAATGCAGTAACATGGGGCCTGGAATTTCTTTTATTTATCCCTTCTATTTTAATTCAGGAACACTTGCTATGTCCAACTATCTAGACAACAATGAATGAGGATACAAAGCAACTCTTGTTTCTTTGATGAGTGTGGTTCAAGTGGGTTAAGTTAGTTGCCTATTTCTGGCATGTTTGGCTTTCACCAAAATTCAACAGTATGTGAAATTTTTTTTTTTTCCTAGTAATTTGGATTGATCAGAGAGAGGTGGTTTTAGTATGATACCTTACTTTACAGTCTTTAACTTATTTGGGGTGGGGGGGGCTTCTATGCTGAAATTAGTGCTTCTGCCAGAAGTAGATAAAACAAATGTTAAAAGTCTAGAATGATTTCAGTCTATTACAAATAATTGAGGGATTAATGAGCTATTCTCCATTGAAGTTCTTCCGGGGTATACTGCTCCGATCAGATATATTCATTATTCTATTTTTCTGTGAGCTCTTGAAGTAGTACTGATTTTTTTTTCCAGAACATGCTCTTATTATCATCTTGAATTGTTAATAAATACATGTTACTAACACTAAAGGCAAATAATATTTTTGAGAATCACAATGATTTGCCAGGGATTTTAAATGTTGGCAATCTTATCTGCCCCTTTGTCAAAGCTAAGAAACATTTGTCAACAAACTGGGTCGAACCATTAATATTTTTCCTGTCAGGATTCAAGCCCGCATGTGTCTGAGTCTAAAGGCGACCTTTTTGTATAATGCCTTCAGGCAAACTTCAAGTTCTAACTTCAAGATACTGCTTGCCAGAGTGACTCAAATTTTACACTTTCATGTTTTACATGAAGAGAT
This sequence comes from Felis catus, assembly GCF_018350175.1. Lineage (NCBI taxonomy): Eukaryota > Metazoa > Chordata > Mammalia > Carnivora > Felidae > Felis > Felis catus. The sequence goes on from NC_058376.1 coordinate 46,831,926, forward strand.
ATGCTTGTCTCCTTGATTTGGCACAAACTTGGTGCTCTATAAATATTGAATAAGTGAAGCAATGGGTTATAGTTGTACAAGCAAAGAGATTTTTATGTAAATTTCAGAAATAATGGGAGAGCTTTTATCGGAGCATGCGTGCCATTGTGGTGGCTCCAGCGCTGACTGCTTAGGATTCCTCTGTGGGAGAGGGAGGTGGTTTCCTATAGGAAGAGGGTTGGGTAATAAAGCCACAGAGATTTGCTGATCCATTTGTTAGACACGACTGCTGGTCATTGAGGAAGCTGTTTTGTGGTTCATTAATAAGGTGTTTCCCAGCATGTCGCTGCTGCCTACAGCCATCTCTTCCACTGGAGTTGATGGTTTCCTGCTCTACGACAAGGGCAATTATCCCCTCCGTGCTAACACTGATCTCTGCATCACTTGACTCCAGTAACGAGCAGAAAAAATAAGGACTAGCTGGGAATCAATTTTTGCAAGGCATGGAATATCACTAATCTTTTGATTCTGAAATAGTGGTGGTGTGTAAGATTACCTGAGCATTCCCAGGAATAAGTGTCACTGCTGTTTGCAGAAATTAGTAGATGGAAGCTAAAGTATTCTCTTTGCATAGGAGTCACATTATCTTTTTTGTTTTATAAATAGTTTGTTATTTTATGATTATAAGCGCATGTATGAGCATCAGAGAATACTACCATGTAGAAAATAGTTGAAAGAAGAGAGAAACATCATTTACAATTCCACCATAATAAATAACACTACTATTGTTAGCATTCTGGTGGACTTCCTTCTAATCTTAGCATTTTTTAGTCTTGGAAGCTGAGATCATAATTAACATATAATTTTTTCCTTTTTTCCTTTTTTTTTTCTTTCACTTAATGTTATACGAACACTTTCCTAAGTTACTAAAAGTGGAAAAAATCTTCTAAAGGATTTTTTACCTTAATGTTATAATTACTCTCAATGTTATTATAAAGCCTCATATGTATATACATACATATAATTAATAACTATATAATATTCCTTCCTGTTAATCAGTCATAACTGCCTGAGGTCACATACCTGGATATTCACAGACTAGAACTAGAAACATTTTCTTTCATTATTCTTACTAAAAACATAATCCAAGTTTATTTTCCTTCACATTCTTGGATGACAGATAATATGAAAAGTAGAATTGGAATTTTGAATAAACTTATTCACTCTTAAAGAAGTTTCACATCCTGTCTATTCAGTCATTTTTATCATGCTTCCCACAAGATCATTCTATTTTGAATATCTAGTTATTTATTTTGAGAGAGAGAGAGTGGGAGGGAGAAGGAGAGAGAGAATCCCAAACAGGCTCCAAGCTGTCAGCGCAGAGACCAACTTGAGGCTCCTTCCCCCAAACTGTGAGATCATGGCCTGACCCAAAATCAAGAGTCAAATGCTTAACATACTGAAGCACTCAGACACCCCAAGATCATTCTGTTTTAAAGGGTTGAAAAAAATACAGGGAAAGAACAGTGCCAGTAATACACTGTAATGGGATTTATTTTGCTGGTTAAAGAATACATCACCTTTGTGTCAGCACCAGATGGAATATAAGCAGATTTTTAGTGACAAGTGATATAATATTATGGCATCTGCTATAGGTCTGTGGGACTGGTTTATGTTGTGGTTTTAATTATAACGATTTGATCTATAGTTTGAGTATGAACATTGAGATTCTCCCCCGCCCCTTCCCCAACAAACTTTCCTTGTCATTTTTTATAGACAAAGAAATAAGACTGTGGAAGTACACTCATTTGTCTGAGGTCACAGAGAGAGATGAGTACACAGCTGGAATGGGAGCCTTATACTTGACTGAAACCTTGGCTTTGTCCACAGGCCCAGCTAGAGGCATAAAGCTTTTCTCTTTCCCAGCAGTGACTTGGAGTACCAGCTTTCAGAGATTTATTTGACACTGAATCTAAGCTTTGTGATCAGTATTTAGCAGGAGAAGAAGGGGAGGAATTACTTATCCTTTGACATACATTAGCATGCAAATAAATCCTTTCTCTGCATTGTGGAAGGGTCTGAAATTGTCACATATACAATATATCTTTCATCAATGGCCCTGAATACAAATGCTACTTTGAGGAATCCACATTTAGAACCCTTCTCCAAACATTTACAGTACTTCTTTTTCTTAGGATTAGAACTTCTATCTACCGTCATTTTTTTTAACAAAAGGAGAATTATTAATTAGGTTATTCATTATTTATACCCCTCCAGTTGCCCCAAAATGTTTTCATATGGCCTGCACCGATACATATGTCTACAGTAAACCTTTGGGTTTAAATAGAAATTTTAACTACGAAAAGGGAATATCTGCATCTATTTAACAGACTTGGAGCAGTTACTATCTGCTGCTAAGGTTTCTACTAATGATGCAAGAAAAAAGTATCCTTATAGTTTCTGTTGGATTGTGGCAGCCACAACTGAATGGGGGTAATACAGGCAGAAAACCCTGAGATAATTTTTACAACTCAGAAACAACCTTGTAAATAGTGACAAACCTATTTTACTCCAAAAAGGTATCTACAATTTAAGTTTAAAAAACAAATGGGGGGAGCCTGGGTGGCTTAAGCATCCAACTCTTGGTTTTGGCTCAGGCCATGGGTTCGAGTCCCACGTCAGGCTCTGTGCTGGCAGCATGAAGCCTGCCTGGGATTCTTCCCCTCTCCCTCTGCCTTTACCCTACTTGTGCTCATGCTCTCTCTCAAAATAAACTTAAAAAAAAATGAATCAAAGAGACAAACAATATCATTATAATCCTCATACATTCTATGCACATGAGTAAATGCTTGAGCTTTTCTTTTATTTCTGTTCTTTTTCCAGTCCAGGGTAAATCAGGAAGAATCACCTGAATTTCATTTGATTAGTGGAAACATAAGAGCACTTTAAACGTGATATATATTTTTTTCTGTATTACTATCTCAAATCAATTCATTCCAACTGATTTTATATACGGGGCATTATCACTGTCCAAAGACTATAGTTACTACTTTTTGAAGGCTACAGAAAGATCGGATGCTATCAGATGTTTATTGGCTGAGAAATAATCAGCCGATACTACTTACTGACTGATATGCTGTACTCGGAAGGCAGTAAGATTTGAAAATGTTTGCCTAACGCACTAAACAGTGAAGAGGACCGAGCTTGGAAGTTATCTAAATTTCAAAACTCTTTATCAGTGGTAAGCTGGCATGGAATTTTTAAAATTATTATTGGTTTTATGTTTCTTTCTCTAGTTGTACATTTTTACTGATTTGCAAAAAGCTCTGCATAAGGATATTACATGTTAAGGATATCAACCTTCTCTGATATTAAGCAAATAATTTTTCTAAATTCATTGCTTACTTATTTATAATTTCTGAACTTGAAACGGATATACCAGCAAATGTGATGCGGCTGTTCTCAATAGGGGTGACTTTGTACCCCAAGGGACATTTGGCAATATCTGGACACATTTTTGTTTGTCACAATTAGGGGGAGGGTGCTGTAGGCAGTTAGTGGTTAGAAGACAGGAATGCCGCTAAACATCTTATAATGCACAGGATACCCCCACAACAAAGAGCTATTCAACTCTAAATGTCAATAATGCTGAAGTTGAGAAACGCTGGTTTAAGTAATTATCTTGGGCTATTGTTTTTTCTAGTTTCCCCTATTTACAAAAGACAACATGAAGATTTCCCCAGAATTTTCCAGGATTGTGGTATGTGTTTATTTCTTGATCCTTTACAACTTACTTGCTAAGTAGCCATTAACTGATTAAGGAAAGCTGGATGAAATCATCATATTAAATTTTCTCTGATGAATTAAAGCCATCATTATTTTAGAGGCCTTGCAGAGAAAACTGATCAAAATGGAAGAGTGTCCTTCACATTAAATTCCCCAAACTAGTAATCCTTCCCTGTTGGCATACCCTTGACCTGAATAAAATTGGGTTCTTGATCTACAGGCAACCCTCCCCAGGCAAGGGGTCCACTCTGAATGGCAAGACTGTCATTTGCTCTCTGACTGACTTTAGTGTCAGAGACCTGATGGTGAATCTCTGTTCCTCCATGAACTAGCCCGTGACCTAAGGCAAATGACAGTACCTTTTGTTTCCATGCTCAATTTCATTAAAAAAAGTAACAACTTTATTGAGATATATTTGACATACAATAAACTGCACATACTTAATGTGTACAATTTGGTAAGTTTTGAATATGTGTACACTTATGAAACTTTCACCACAATCAAGATAATGAACATATGCAGCTCCGGAGAAGTTTCCTTTGCCCTTTGGAAATGCCCGCCTCTAGACCCTCCTGCCTTTTCCACCTTGTCCTCAGGCAACCACTGACTTGCTTTCTGTCTGTATACGTTCGTTTGCATTTTCTAAGCATTTTATATAACTGGAAGAGTCATGCAAAGTGTTTTCTTTTTTGGCCTTGTTTCTCTCACTCAGCATAATTATTTTGAGATATATATATATGTTGTTGAGTGTATCAATAGTTTCATTTTTACATTATTATTCTATCATATGGAAAAACCACAATTTATCCATTCATTTCACCCAGTTATAAACCCCATAAACTCTACAAAGTAGGGAAAGAAAAGGACTTTAAGGTACAATACCTTTTTGAAAGTATTTTTCTATAATAAGGTTTTACACTATTCTTTGTTTTTAAGTTTATTTATTAATTTTGAGAGAGAGAGCGAAAGAAAGAAAGAGAGAGCAAGCATGGGAGGGGAAGAGACAGAGAGGAAGAGAGAGAATCCCAAGTAGGCTCCACATTGTCAGCAGTGGATCCCAACTTGGGGTTCAAACTCAGGAACCATGAGATCGTGACCTGAGCTGAAATCGAGAGTCAGATGCTTAACTGACTAAACAACCGAGGTGCCCTAGTTTTACACTATTTTTTTTTAATGTTTATTTATTTTTGAGAAAGAGAGAGAGACAGAGTTATATGCTGGGAGGGGCAGAGAGAGCGAGGGAGACACAGAATCTGAAGCAGGCTCCAGGCTGTCAGCACAGAGCCCAACATGGGGCTCAAACTCACGAACTATGAGATCATGACCTGAGCCCAAGTAAGACACTTAACTGACTGAGCCACCCAGGAGCCCCTATACTATTTCTTTATGCTTCCTTCTATAAGTATCTGAGAATGAATTTAAAATGTAAATTAAAGGGTCCATTGGACCCACATGGTAAATTGTAGTGATTATTTTTTTCTGGTACACTGAGGGAAAACCAAGGAAAACTCTCTAAAATCCTAATCTCTACTTACCAGAAACATTGCTGGAATAGAAGTACTTTCTTGAAATTTGAGATCTCACTTTGAGTAGTCTTTTATTAAATAGAAATATTTTGGACAAACATTAAAAAGACTACCACTAGCACCACAAAAACAATAAAAATGGAGAGAATAATGACAACACTAACCGCCTAAGTCATCAGCTTTTTTTCTCACATCTTTTAAAGCAGTTGGTCTCAGATTCTCAGCTCGAGGGAATGACATTCATTCCACTTGGAGAGTGGAATGCAGTGGGTAAGATAAAAATCACTCAGGAAACATAAAAGAGTTGGCCCGTGAAGTTGGGTAACCATCCAGCATAAAATTAGAATAATGAACCGCCTTTTCTACCTGGATGAAATATTTCTGATGTTTCAGATTTCAGCACTTGAGCACTCTCTTTGAGGACTTCCCTCTCTTCAACCGGTTGCAAGTGAAGCAGAAAAAATTTTCTTCTCTCAGTCTGTTTGATTTGGAAGATATTGATTGACAATTACCAGCTAGGAAACGGGAACAATCTCTTTAGATCTCACTAGTTCATCCTCCTTAAACTGACTTTAGGAGCTTCTTATCATGGTGCCCATGGTGTCACATCAAAGGATACGTGTCAAATTCCTAAAGTATGAAGCATTTCTAGTTATGAAAGGGTTTTTGAACAGAAGGAAATCTGTTATCATTGCAAGCTCTTCAGTCTGTGAGTTGTTCACTGGGAGTAAGCAGGACAGGGAAAGAATACGGAGTATAGGTAACTTCCCGCTGACCTTCCACACATTCCTGGACAGGTGTGAGTGTGCAACTCGGGCCTTTGTTAGGGCATCTTCACTATCACTGTAACGGTTAAAAACTTGGCTGAAGAGCATGTTTTATAATTAAAACAAACAAACAAACAAACAAACAAACAAACAAAAGCCAGGCAATTAACCTACCCATTGGTAGACCTAATTGATTTGATTCGGTCTAAGATAATCTCATGAAAGCTGATTACAATAAGAATTTAAATTCTACCATCTCTTATGAAAACTTCATACAAGCACCATTTTTAACAGACTCATTTCTCATCTTTTTTTAATTGGAAAATGAAAAATATTTTTCTAAGATTACTAAGAAACACCAAAGGACCCACTCTACTCCAGACTACTCACTGTTCTTTTCCTTAATTGCTTTTACATTACGTCCATGTCTTGAGCGTTTGCACTCAACACATGTTTGATGAACTCCACCAGGCTGAAGGTTGCTTGTCTGTTTCACATTCCTCAGCCTGTGTAGCATTTTTTTTCTGCTTCACATGCCTAAAGGGGCAAAGGTCAAAGCTCCTCTGCTGGAGATGAGGTCATCCTTGCTGATCCTCTGCAGCTGAGCACAATAAAACAGGGGCTCCCGTGGGACCGTCCTCTCCTTTTAGGAGCAGTGATGTCATCTTTGGTGAGACAGGATGAGACTTGCAACTAGTTTTACATTGAACTACATAAATTTTTCTTCTCACTTCCCTGCAACTTTTATTTACTTTACCAAAAAAAAACAAAAAAAAAACACACAAAAAAAACCCCAAAAATAGTTTGGTCATCCTTTCAATCTAAAAAAAAAGAAAAGGAAAAATAAAGGAAGCTGATATTTTACAAGTAGTCATTTACATCTATTAGGTTGAGCCAGATGAAATTGCCTTTTTCTTCTATATTAACATGATTGAATAACGGCAGTCTCAAATGGCTCATCCTAATACCTCTAAAGCATCTACCTCCAAGAATAGTATATGTTCTTTCTATGTATTCCAGAGTCAGGCTGACTTTAGTTTGAATTCCAGCTCTACCATTAATAGCTGCGTGAACTTCAAAACTTTAGGGTAATTTTCTGAACCTTCTTTAGTCCATTTTCAAACATGAAGAAAGTAATATGTACCTCACAGGGTTATATTTAACATGCATAAAGTGCTTAGAATCACTTGCCTATAGAAGGCATTTCATCCATGGTGTTGGTAAAAAGAGCAGTAAGGCTGCTCATGTAGTAACACAGATCCCTTAGCCAAAGCCCTTAGGGTTTGTTGTGTTTAAAAATCTATAACTTTTCAGATTTTAGAAAGTGCTTATACCACAGTGTGTGTAAATAATACACTCAGGACTAGCTATATACACTTGCCCCTTGAACAACATGGGGGACAGAGGGGACAGTACCCCCGGAAAGTCAAAAATCCACATACAACTTTGATTTCCCCAAAACTTAACTTCTAATAGCCTATTGTTAGCTGGAAGCCTTACTGATAACATGAACCATTGATTAACACATATTTTATCTATTATGTGTATTATATTCTGTATTCTTACAACAAAGTAAGCTAAAGAAAAGATAGTGTTACTGAGAAAATCATAAGGGAGAAAAAATACACTTAAGTACTATATATATATACACATATATATGTATGTATACATATATATGTGTATATATGTATATATGTATATGTATTGGGTATATATGTATGTATTGAAAAATTTTTGCATATAAATGGACCTGTGCAATCAAACTCTAAAATGCAGAGTCCTGTGCAAAACAAAAAACAGAAGAACTCTTGTTCAAAAATTACTAAAGACTTCAAGATAGTGACAGCAGAGCTTTAAGCCAAATGTAGGGTCTAATTGTGGGGCCCAGTGTGACTGCCCTGCTTACACAGTATTTCCATATATACCTACAGGAAGGGTCTGAGACAGCAAGAAAACATGTTAATAGTCCTTTAACGAAATGTAGGAATATTTACACCAAGTGCGATAAAGACTGTAGATACCCTCACGTCAATTCAGATCAGATTTACCGTCAAATGAATTTATCATAAACTGCTGAAAGCCTTATGGTTTTCAGAGCTTTTTTGGATTTTGGATTTTTTGGATAAGAGATCATAATGGATTTGTGTTGTATTTTCCAGGCCAGCTACACATTGGGCATTTATGTGATAGACCTAACAGCCGGTTAGACAACATTGAAGCCAAGGGGAATTGGGTTCAGATCCTGCTTTGACACATAATAGTTGTGACATTTAGGCAAGGCAAAATGGAGGCAGAACAAACTAGTGTGGTTTTCACTTCAGGGGAAGAAGCCTAGGCGAGAGGAGAGGAGGGATGGGAGGGAAACCAAAGCCTTTAATTATTGGCAGTGAATGGGCAGGGAGCTTCTAAAATCAACAACAAACCAAACTCCCCCTTCCCCCCCAAACCCCTACAATTTGACTTCTACTTAGCTGGAATCCTGCTTTCACTGATTTCTTTTCATCATGGTCATGCTGTCATGCTAATATGTGTGTGTGTGTGTGTGTGTGTATTTTTCTTTTTTTACAAATATACTCAAGATGCAGAATGTGCTCAGATAAAGTAACTGTGCCTCCTAAGCACCCACCCTAGCCCTGTCTTTGGCTAGAATCTGAGTCTATGGAATAATAATGGTTACCATTTACTGAAATGTACCATTTGGTGAAAAAAGAGCAGTTGAATCCATGGATAGGAGGGGCTTGGATTTGGGCTTTCTGTTAGTATTTATGATTTATTTATCAGAGCTCTATATATATTCGATATCTTTTTAATTACCCAATAGAACAATCCCTGAGGTAAGCAGTTTCAATGAAATAAGATTAAACATAAGTATCTATTTATATTTTCCTCACAATACAGAAGGGAATCAGATTATTTTAATATGTATAATATGTATTAGGTGATTAACATGTAATCTTATCAGAATAAAATAAGACTAAATTAGAATAAAATTAGACTAAGATAAATAGGCAGAAGTTTTAAAACTTTAAAAGAACAGAATTTTAGTGGAAAATTAAAAAAGATATGAACAGAGGCGCCTGGGTGGCTAGGTCGGTTGAGCATCTGACTTCAGCTCAGGTCATGATCTTGCGGTTTGTGAGTTTGAGCCCTGCACCCAGCTCTGTGCTGACAGCTCAGAGCCTGGAGCCTGCTTCGGATTCTGTGTCTCTCCCTCTCACTTCCCCTCCCATGCTCATGCTCTGTCTCTCTCTGTCTCTCAACAATAAATAAACATCAAAAAATTAAAAAAAAAAGATGTGAATAAAAATAGATGCAGAGATATGCACCGGAAAAAATATACTGATTTTTAATATCCTTACAGAATAAGGAATAAGACAGTTGATGGGACTGTCCTAGAAGAGCGCAAGACTATGCAATCATTTCAAGCATGTTGGATTGGAAAAATGAAGGGCAGGATCTATATTCCACTGATTTGCTTCCTAGAATATGAGGCTGCCTAAGAAAGCAAGCATGACCAACTCCAGTTATTTTTCACAAGCAGTGCATGCAATTGTGCTATCATTCAATAGGAGCTCAAAGTACAAAAGTATCTTATTATGGTCGGGAACACATCAAGAAATTTTCAGTTGAAACATCTGGATTGTTGACGTCAATGGAAATACTCAGAAATGAGTATGCGTACCTCAAATATCTAAATGCTAAGATGCGAAACGTTTGAGCATAACTCCCTCACTTTTAAGAAGCAGAAGTGAACCCAAATCATATGGTCTTTGAGATCAAGCAAGGGGTGGGTTTATTTGTTAATCTGCAGATGATGATTTGTGCGAGAGAAGTGTGGATGAATTGCAATTCTAACCCAGGAATATAAGCCCCAATAAAAAGCCTTGTAAATGGTATCAAAAATAAAAAATGGGCTTTAAAAACTACCTAATTGGACTCATAAAAATAATAACATCTTATTACAAAATGCCTGTGATCCGGACCATGGGAGACTCTGCTACCAGATCCCAGTAGATTCATCTGTCCCTCCTCAGGCTGGAGAGGCTCAAGTTCAGCATTTCCTGTGATTGTCCCCTCTTGGCCTCAGGCGGCACCTGGTCACCTCTTCCGACAGTTTTCTTTCATTTATCTTCAATTAGATTAGAGGTTTTCAAAAGCCACTAGGAGCCGAGACAGTAACACCCACCAACCAGCCAACCAGCCAACCAACCAACCAACCACATTTAAAAAAATTGCACAGGGGCCCCTGGGTGGCTCAGTTAAGCATTCCACTCTTGATTTCGGCTCAGATCATGATCTCACAGTTTGTGGGTTGGAGCCCCGCACCCGGCTCTGCGCTGAAAGGTCTGAGCCTGCATGGAATTCTCTCTCCTCTCTCTCTCAAAAATAAATAAGTGAACATTTAAAAAAAACTCCCCAAAATACAAAGACTGCATTGTAAAGTTCATTATAGCCTTGACTGCATCCCGTTCCCATGTGGCTATGGCCTTTAGTAGGCACTCAGTAGCCACACTTTATTTGCTAAAGCGTTTTCTTGTGGGAACTGTGGGGATGCTGTGGCTTTCTTCAGTGTTCCGTTCGAATCCTTTACGGGAGGCGCCTCATGCTTCACAATGTCTAGAGATGTGGAATCTCTAAATATGTTTTCATTTTTGTCACAGTCTTCTTTCCAGTGTCCTCAGTTGGTTTTGGTTTCACTCCTCAAAATCCTTCTCTCAATTTTGCCTGCTGCTTCTGCTCTACAAAATTAATCATAAGAAGAGTTACACTTATACAGCACTGACTCTGTGCCAGGCACTGTTCTGAGCACTTCACATACATTTATTCATGTGGCCCCACGACATCTCTCTGGGAGAGATGTCATGATTATCATCTCCATCTTAAGTGAGGAAATTGAGTCAGAGAGAGGTTTAAACACCTGCTTAGGGTTGCATCATTAATAAGTAGCAGAACCCTGATGCAACCCAGACGTCTAACTCCACACCTTGGCTCTTAACCACGCCTATAGCACACTCCACTAACTAGACTTTTCCTCTGCTGGTTATTTTTCTTTGTGCCTTTGGTCCAGGATCATTTTATCCCCTCAGGTTTAGAAAGTCTTCAGTTTTAAAAACAAACCAGAAAAAAAAAATGCTAAAAGTATTTTGAAGCCTTTTTAACTGTTCCTGGTTGAGACATTTTTCTAGCTTCATCACCATATACATAAGTTTCTCAGAACTCCAAGACTTCCCTTATGTGCAATACAGGGATTTTAATAACCACATCACGTGTTGTTATGACACTCGACATTACAAAAGAACAATAGAGCTCACTCATCTGGATCGCTGTGATGGGACTTCTTCTTTGGCACTCTAGGCTTAAGAATCTTGATTTTAATGGTCAGTTAGGGTCCAGCCAGTCTAAGAATCTAGTGACTCCTCGAGGGGTTCTTGATTTTAGAACTTTAGGAATAAGAACATTTTTCTTTTTAAGAATCATTATATTTACATTCTGTATTTAATTATATATAGCTTCTTATTCGTATGTGCCACCTGTCAATTTACTGCCTCTCAGCTCCAAATTTACTCTCTAACATCTGCTCTGCATCTCTCCATCACAGGGAACATGATGTTCAACTTTCTCTGTAGAGGGCATGAGAAGGACTTAGCAGGAAGAAGGGGATCTCCTGTTTCCAGAGATTGTAAAACCAGTTAAGGGTGTGAATGCCAGAGCAAAGGGTTGTGCTCTGCCCCAGCCAAGAACCCAGAATGTAAGACCCCTCTACATCCCCGCAGCCCCAGCCCAGCTTGGTGATCACTTTCCTGCCTCCTTCTTGACATAGATGCTGCACACTCACTGCTGGCCTCCTGGCCCCGCAGGCACTCCCTCCCTGGCCACTAGCTGGGGCTCAATTGTACTCACCTACGCCTGGAGGGCTGTCTGCACGTCTGTGTGCCGGCCACGGACTACGGCAAGCCTGTGCCCCTGAAGGTTGCTACCTTGCTTGCCCAGTGGCTGCAGACCAGATCTGGACCAGGCAAATCAGCAAGCTTCTCTGTTATCTTGTGGGCTGTAACCTCACTTTCTCCAGTAAGGTCTGAACTTGGTCTTGCCGGGGAGGTCCCCTTCTAAATTTGGCCTTCCTCAGGTTAGTTCTCCCCATCTCTCGACTCTGAAGATGGCTGGATAATGTGACACTTCGTCATCTCTCTCCACCTGAGCGTGCTCTCAGTGTTCTGCTGGAGAGACTCTACTTTCTCTCCCCACGGCAACAGTGACCTCCATTTGCAGTTGATTATGGGAGGGGTTTTGAAAGCTGGTTTGACAGGGAGTTTTTCAGGCCTAGGGCCTCACAGGAAAATGGACCCTCATATTCATTCAGCACCATGACACTTCCTATGTAATTCCCCTGCAGGATACAGCTTCCCTTTATGAAATCAGTTTCTTAATCTTTTGCAGTGTTAGAAATGGTGGAATAGAAAGTCATAGTTATGCTGATATTAAGTGATGAACAGCCATTTTAAGATCTATAGTTCCAGAAGGACAAATTATGAATGCCTATCTATCAGCGATTGCTATTGAGTGAGAGTGGCTTATAGTCTCCATAGGGAGGAGCTGCTGTGGAACCATGGAGTTTCCAGAATAAGCTTTGGATTGGGGCATTTGAGGAGGGAGTGCTTCGTGAATATGTAAGGAAAGCTTCTCTTTCCTTTGCTCCTGGAGTTGTTCTGTAACTCAGCCTCAACTGTTTCCTAATGCCGGATAGCTCCCAGATGACTCTTCTCTGGTCTCAGCCTCCCACATTCTTATTCCTGCTTTCACAAAAACAGTTATGCTGTAGGCATAGGCTAGCAAACTCCCCGTTGGTAAACATTTTATAAATGAGAAAAACAAGGAAGAAACATTCATCTCTTGCTTACACCATAGAAGAATTACATGGGGAAAAGAAAGGTCACAAAGAAATTGTGTTTTTTCCTAGGACAGTATTTCCCTCTGCTGGTGAAAGCCTGCAACTCCCCCCCACTGCACCCCCCCCCCCCCCACCTTATGCTGCTTTAAAAAGAAGTAATCAACAAGGATTGTTGTTTCTGTATTCTAGGGAAACATTTGGTGTTTTCTTGCACATAATATGTTGTTTCTAGAGCCTGACAAAACCTCCAAGGAAATCATGTGTTACCTCTTTTTTTGTTTTCTCACATATTCAATTCTGAATTGTCTTCCCCAAACAATGCCCTAGTGTCTAGGGAGAGACTGCATTTATTTACCAAATGAGCATTTCTCTCCTAGCATGTGGTTTATTTTCCACAGAGTCCAACTAATTATAATTTAGAAGAAAGCTCTTTCAATGTTTACCCCTGGAGACTTTCCTCTTAGTGCCCCTAGAGAATTAACAGAGTTGAGGAATGATAAGTATCTTGTATCAAATTCAGTTGACTTCATAAGATCCTTGTGACCTAAACTTGAGGCCATCCTACTGATTTCTGTGTTTTGAGGAAAGTTAAGTCAGTCAGTCCTGAAGGAAGTGGGACGATCTAGTGACTCACTGGGAAAGCCCAGAGAAGATGCCTTATTTGACTCAGATGATAACTGAGCCCTATTACATCTACACATGTGAACACAAGTGTGATTTTTGCATTGATATTTAACAGAAGGATGAAGTAGGAAAGAATTAGAAGCACAGGGGGAGAAAAAAGAAACTGACATTTGGATTAGACTCATCTCAACATTCATCTTGACATTTTGATGAGGGCAATGCAGTAAATAATTAAAACAATGGGTTGATGGGGGTGGGGGGGAGGGGAAGGTGGGTGATGGGCATTGAGGAGGGCACCTGTTGGGATGAGCACTGGGTATTTGTACGGAAACCAATCTGACAATAAATTTCATATTAAAAAATAATTAAAACAATGTATTTACAGGCAGTTTTTAGAGTTTTATCTGAATACTGTTGCCATCCCAGTGGGATTGCACCATGTTTTATGCGCATAAATGTTTAAATGCATCCTTACAGTACACTAATAATCATTCCAAACCCAAGTCCCAATTAATTTTGAAAGCATGGCATCCCCTTTCCACTCCTTTATTTTTTCTCCTTCTCTTGTTTTGAACTGAATATTCACTTACTCCTAAATCTAATACTATTTTGGAGAGCATTAACAGACAACTTTCAAAAAAAGGTTAAAATTATGATTCTCATAGCAATAAAAATGAATAGGTATTAACGATTTTATTCTACAATTTTATTCTCATTAACCAATGAGGCTGCCAGGCAAATATTCTACCTGGTTCAAAGAGAATCTGAGCAGACACATTTATAAGTCAGGAATAGTGAAGTGAATGTGCAAATGGAGGCAAAATTGTTTTTTCCCACCAGGGAAAGGGAAATCAAACCTCTCCTGCACAGGACAAAATTTGCGGGACAATGGACAAGAATTATTTTGCACTGTTACTAGTTATCTTCAATTCACAGAGTTTCAAAAGAGCTCAAGGGCAATAAAAGACTAGAAGCAGATAATCCTGAGAGTGTTCTCTAGAGCCCAGAAAATGCAGACTTTTCCAGCAAAACACAATTTCTTTTCCTACAAGAGAAAATAATTTCCTGCTTGAAGCTCTTTCCTCTGACCCAAGGCTCACTGTGCAACCTCTGGGTTTCCATTGCTATTTCTTGCTATTTCTCTGACACAATATATAGTGAATCTAGGTAAGAATTTGCCTTGTACACATGTGAGATGGTTTATAGTTAGAGGTTTTTTCCCCCTCCCAGTGAAATTTTATTTAGCTATATGAAATATCCAATTTTCTCTTGTTCCTTAACATTTATCTATTCATTTAGTAAATATTTACCAATTACCTACTTATCCTGTGTCAGGCTTAAGAAAACAGAAGTAGATCATGATGTGGAAATGTTAGAGTTTGGAATGAATGGTCAAGAAAGAATTCTTGAAATATCTTTGGTGCAAATAGGTGGTTTTATTAAAGCACGGGACAGGACCTATGGGCAGAAAGACTTGCACTGGGATTGTGAGGAGCAATACATTATATACATTTAAGTTGGGAGGGGTTAAGGACAGCAGAAGTCTAAGGAATCTTGGAAGCAAGGTTTTCAGGACCTTGAGGGGGCTAGCTATTGTTAGGGAAAGGTCATTTATTACTGTCTAGTAAAACCTTAGTTATGAGACCCTTCAGATGTATATCATATGTTAGGAGTATGATTGCTAACATGTATCTTGGGGTATAGAGATAAAGGAAGGTTCCAAAGGAATTTTTATATGTTAAAGGAGACTTATAGGATTCTGGAGGTCAGGATAATGTTAAACTAAGATTGCCTTTTGACTTACCCAAGTGTCAACATCAAGGCAGTTGAGTTCCTAGAGGAAGGTCACTGCCTGTCTCAAGGATGAGTCAATGGGCCATAAATTGTTGTTTTTTTTAAATGTTTTTTTTTTTAATTTAATGTTTTATTTATTTTTGAGAGACAGAGAGAGAGAGATAGTGTGAGCAGGGGAGGGGCAGAGAGAGAGGGAGACACAGAATCAGAAGCAGGCTCCAGGCTCTGAGCTGTCAGCACACAGCCCGATGTGGGGCTTGAACCCACAAACCATGAGATCATGACCTGAATTGAGGTTGGGTGCTTAACCCACTCAGCCACCCAAGTGCCCTTGGGCCATAAATTGTAAGGAAATTTAATTTTTTTCTTTTGCCTTTGTTTCCTACATCAAATCAGATAAGGTCTCTGTTTTTCAAGGAATCTGAATACGACAGATATAAATTTTATTCAAGAAACTCAGAGGTATAAGAAATATCAACATTCTTTATTGTCTTTAAATCAAAGGTATTCTGAATCTGAGACCCAGAAACCTGCTTGGCAGCTAATTTAATCACAGTCATTATCCAGCTTCCTTGGGGTCATATGAAGGTCCCAAGGATTACAAAAAACCAAAATATTTGTGGAGCTTGTTTGTGGTCTTTGGTCCAATGGGGCAAAATTGTGCAAGACTGTAATTTAGTAGACATTCTAGCTAGCTCATCCATGGTGGTTGTCTCTGCTTTTGGTTGTCTTTAACTAGGTTATTTATAACTTCCTAGAGATAGAAGTTAACTTGTAGAACACTAATAATAAAGCAAATATTTCTTGTGCAGAGCTAAGCAAATAATTCCTGTTTGTGACAAGGCAAATTAATTTTGTCAGGAAATATAAATCTCTGGAAGTCAAATTTCCATTTGAACTGGTTATTATATATGTTACTGGTTCTCCCATTAAGTATTGAGCTAAATAAAATTCTTTATGTGTTCATTTTATATTTGTATGACAGTCAAGATTTTATCCTCTTTTAAAATGTATCCTGTTGCAGTTCCATTAATAGGATCCCACCGAAGCTCATAGGTCACTTGAAGTGGCTTCCCTGCCTCAGTAGGGATGATATTCCTTGCCAGGGTCTGTAGTTTCAAGGTTTTGCAGTACTCAACTCTCAACTCTAGGGGGTGCCATTCACATGGACCAGGAGTAAAATTTTTCAGATCGACTCAGCTGTACCATCTTTTTTTGACAGACAGCAGCTGTAGGCATTACATGAATAAATAGACGTGGCTGTGCTCCAAAAAAAACTATTTACCAAAACAGGTACTGGCTCATAAACTGAATTTTGCCGGCGTCTGACATGAAGCCCGGTAGATTGCTGGCAACCCCCCTTGGAAAGCCCTCAGACAATGAGAAGTAGGGGTTCATCATTTATTTCTTCTTCTCTGTTCCCCTACTTACCAGTCAAAAGGCAATTGTTTTTTTTTCTTGTTATCCTCTAGCATAATTTTCTCAAAAAAATCTAGTCTTTTAAAAATGAAAGGAGAGGAGCACCTGGGTAGCTTAGTCAGTTAAGCGTCCAACTCTTGATTTTGGCTCAGTTCATGATCTTGATGAGGGAGACTAAGGCAAGCTGAAGGCAAAGCACAAGCTAGCACACCCCACCTCCCAAAAAGGCGGGATAAATGTGATATTCCTCAGGCAGTCCTGGCTCCCTAAGAACAAAGGAAAGGACAGAAACAAATGGCTGACTGATAGAGATCACAGTCGTGTAGGTCAGGAGTCTCCTTCAGTTTATGACTAACTTTGTAAACCGCAAGAAAAAGGCGATCTTATCCATGCCTAATCTCCAGAAACATTTAGACTCCGTTTCTTGGAACCCTAATATCACCCTCATCAAGATGTAAGGGGGTTTAAGTGCTTGCCATGGTGATGTGGCATGCACATTATCCTGACCCCTCCCCTCCTCCCCAGGATCCTGTGAATCTCCTTAAACGCATAAAAATTCCTTTGCAAACCTCCTTTATCTTTAACCCCCAAGTATGTGTTGGCAATTATATTTCAAGCATATGGCCCACTGATATACATCTGAAGGGTCTCATGACTGAGGTTTTACTAAACAGTAATAAATGACTTTTTCCTAACAACAGCCTGTTTTTCCTAACAACAGCCAGCCCCTCAAGGTCCTGGAAACCTTGCTTCCAAAATTCCTTAGAGACTTACACTATCCCTAACCTCACCCAACCTGAAGGTACATAATCAGTAACTCCTCACAACCCCAGTGCAGCTCTTTCTCCCCATGGGTCCTGTTCCCATACTTTAATAAAATCACCTTTTTGCACCAAAAACGTCTTCAAGAATTCTTTCTTGGCCATTGGCTCTGAACAGTCACCATCACCCCCAAACCCCATCAATCTCACAGTTCGTGAGATGGAGCCCTGAGGGCCTGTGTCGGGCACTATGCTGAGCATGAAGCCAGCTTGGGATTCTCTCTCTCCCCCCACTCTGTTCCTCCCCTGCTCATGGACATTCTCTTTCTCTCTCAAAATAAATAAATAAACATTTTTTTTTTAAATAAGAGAAATTGTTAGGAAGTTTTTCTTTGGTCTCATGATGGAATCAGAAGACTGGCTACCTTGAGGGAAAAGGAGAGGAGAAACATAAGATCAGAATATAAACTGATATCTCAGTAAGTTATCTTGTCACAAAGGTAAGTCCTATAATTTTTCTATCATCACTTCTGAAAATTTTCTTACTTTTATGAAAGGCTTTATGGTTTTTGAAAGCACTTTTCCACATGCACAGAGGCACAGAAGACAAAGCAGCAAGAGCTAAGCCAGTGGTGTTCTAGTCAATGTTTAACAACTGGCTAGGTCAGCGAAGGCCAGATGGTTCGTCTGGTGCCTCTGGGGTGATTGCTCAGGACGAAACCAGCTACTGTATGTAGAATCTGACTACCCTGAGTCCACCTTGATAGGACACATGTTGGTGCTTTGGTAGATGGCCACCATCAGCGACTAGCAATGAGAGTGAGTGGTCTTGGATGCTCACCGGTCTTGGTCCAGGCCAGGTACCCCTTTAGACAACTGTGGCATCAGCGGATGTCTGAATGCAACTATCTGAAGAACCCAAAGTGAGAACTACCTGGCCGAGCCACACATGAATCCCTGACCCACTTAATTGCGAGCAAAATGAAATGGTTGTTATTTTATACCACCGTGGTTTAGATTTGATTGTTATATGGGAATAGGAATTGTAACAGAGAGACAATAACAGTGTTCGAAGGGTCAGCATGAAACTGTCCCCCACAGGGTTAATGAGCTCAATTCCAGCAGGAAATTTAAAGCTTTTTGTTCTCTAACGATTTCTCCCGAATCAGCTATTGTTTCTTTCCAGACCCCACTAATGAATGCACTAGCTGTCTCTGTAGAAGCCTGGACTCCAGGTCAACTGATATGGTTTCAGCCTGTGAACAAGCAAGACCCTGCATTCCTCAGCCCGAATTGTCTTACACCGCAGAATAGCCTTAGACTACCTACTGTCAGACCGAGTATTAGCCAGCCTAAGCTAGCCTAAACCAGCTTGAGCTCAGCCACCAAGTCAATGCCTACACAGATGAGCCAAGAAGTGTCAGACAGTTACCTCTGCTTCATTATAATGTTAAAGTCCCAGGAGGAGCACAAGCTTCGTTAACATAACATATGATGCATGTATAGGCGTGTTTTCTAGGTACAGCTGTGCAACCATATGCCTCCCTTTACGTGTGATGACAAAGCTCCCCTTTTTGAATATTCATCCTAAACCCTAAATAAAAAGGACCCACTCACCCCTGCTGGGGGATGGGGTGGAGGGTGGGTCACAGCTTTGGAAATTATTCCCTGTGATCTCCTTACTTGCTGCAAATAAAGATTACTTTATATGACAACTCCACCTGGTGTGTAGTCTGTATCAGTAACTCACCAAGGAACAGACTCATGTTAGCCCAGTTACAATCGTATAAGAATGAAGGAGAGAGAGGAGTCAATGAAGGTTCTAGAAGATTGAATCTTCTG
This sequence comes from Felis catus, assembly GCF_018350175.1. Lineage (NCBI taxonomy): Eukaryota > Metazoa > Chordata > Mammalia > Carnivora > Felidae > Felis > Felis catus. The sequence continues at coordinate 46,851,313 of NC_058376.1, forward strand.
AAAATAAGATTGAGGAACAGGAAGAAGAGAAGATGGTGCAGACGATCTTGACTACATCGAATTTCAGATGTGCCTTAGTTCAGCCCACTATAACAGAGCACCACAGACTGGGTGACTTAAACAAGAGAAAACTGTTTCTCATAGTTCTGGAGGCTGGGAAATCTAAGAGCCAGTCACCAGCAGATCCTCTGTCTGGTTAGGGCCTGCTTCCTGGTGTGCAGATGGCCATTGTTAAAGAACAAAATTCAACTAAGTAAATTTGAAGATCAAATTGACTTTACTCAATGCTTCATGAATGGGACAGTGTCCCATTTAGCAAACAGAGGGGAGTTCCAAGTAGATGCATAAAATGAATGGCTTTTACAGGCAGAGGGAGAAGAAAAAGGGAATTTCCAACAAGGAGTAAATCGTCTCAGGCGAGATCACCCTCCTTTGGGGGAAGGTGGGGGAATCTATCAGAGAGTTTATCTCACTAGTGCCTATCAGGTAATTCCAGGTTGTCTGGTTAAAAGGTCATATTCCTAGGAGAGGCTGAAACTACAATTAGATTAGATACTAAGTCTTGGTTCACTGATGAGTGGCTCAGCACAAGTGACTGCATTTGGGTCTGTTGCTTCTTTCTTAGCCCCATTTTTTTCTCATCGTATCCTCTCGAGTTACAATTTTTTCTCATTGTTACCTCAGGAGAGTTGTTCTTGTGTCTCTTCTTGTAAGAGCACTGTGATATGACTGATAACAAGAATTATATATTTGGTCTTCATCACCATTCCTGGCAAAGAGGGCCTAAAGCCCTTGTAACTTTTTAAGTTGGAGAGCAATGGAGTTATCTTTTGTTATTCAAAACAACTTCTTTCAACCACTCCTGAGTTTTTGTTAATGAGGTGACTTTTGGAAAGCCCCTAAATGTGAGGGCTGGTTCCCCAGGGACCAGTTATGTGATTAGAGGGTTCAAGCTTTCAGCCTCATCCCCCTACCTCCAGGGAGGGTAGAGGGGCTGGAGACTGAATTAATCCCCAAGGCCAGTGATTTAAGTGATCATGTCTACATAATGAAGCCTCCCTAAAAATTCCTAATGTAAAGAATTCAGAGAGCTTCCTGGTTGGTGAACACATGGAGGTGCTGGATGGTTCCAGAGAGGGTATGGAAGCTTCACTCCCCTTCCTACATAGCTTACTTTATTCAACTCTTCCATTTGGCTATTCCTAAGCTATATCCTTTTATAATAAACTGAAAATCTAGTAAATAAAATGTTCTCTGAGTTCTGTGAGTCATTCTACTAAATTAATTGAATCTGAAGAGAGGGTCATGGGAACCTTTAATTTTGTAGCTGGTTTGTCAGAAGCACAGATTTATGAAGGGCATCAGAAGTAAGGACAGTCTTACAGGACTGAGCCTTTAGGCTGTGGGATGTGATGCTATCTCCAGGTAGAGTGTCAGAGTTTAATTAAATTGTAGTGATGAAGGAGCATAAGGCAAGCTGAGGGCAGAGTACAAGTTAGCACACGCCCCCTCCCCAGGTGGGATATGTGTGATTTTTCTTAGGCACTCCTGGCTGCTCAAGAACAAAGAAAAGCAAAGAAAACAAATGGTTAACTGATAGAGATCACAGTCATGCAGAATATGGGTCTCCACCAGTTTACAAATATCTTTAGTAAATTATAAGAAAAAGGCAACCTTATCAATAGCCTAATCTCCAGAAACTTAAAGACTCAGTTTCCTGGAGCTCCTAATATCACCCTCCCCTCCATAGTGATGTGAGAACAAAGGCAAGAAGGAAATGGTAGGTAAAATTAAATTTCCTTATGACCTGCAGCACTTTGACAAATATTTGAGGCAAATGCAGAGTAGAACATTTCTCCAGGAATCCCCTACTGTCATAATGTTAATGCTTTGCTAGAGGGAAAAACAACTTTAGCTTGACAATAGCTAGGCCTCCAGTATCCTGTGAGTCTTCTTTAGCATATGAAAATCTCATTGGAAACTTCCCCTTTGGCTTCACCTTCCCCAACTCCATAGTAGATAACCAGTCATTCTTCACAACCCCAGGGTACCTCTTCCTGACCATGCGTCCAGTCTGTGAGAAGTGAGATGATTCATTTTCAGAAATCCCAAATAAAAGCTGTACTGTATAGGGGCGCCTGGGTGGCGCAGTCCGTTGAGCGTCCGACTTCAGCCAGGTCACGATCTCGCGGTCCGTGAGTTCAAGCCCCGCCGTCAGGCTCTGGGCTGATGGCTCAGAGCCTGGAGCCTGTTTCCGATTCTGTGTCTCCCTCTCTCTCTGCCCCTCCCCCGTTCATGCTCTGTCTCTCTCTGTCCCAAAAATAAATAAACGTTGAAAAAAAAAAAAAGCTGTACTGTATAATTAACAAAAGGTACACAACCTATTGGAAATATGTACGAACCACCCCGTCACCCCCCACAACGGAGTACCAAACCCTTAGACACTTCACTTCCTGGTTCTTTTTCCCCTCTCCATTTCATGGGCTTGTTTATCATGGGCTTTGCAACGAGCATGCACCAAAGAACTGAAGTCTCTGGGTCACCTCGAGGAATGTACATTTGTTCCAATCAGACTACTTTTTCCCTTACATGGGCATAGGTGACTTCCGGGTAAGGCTGTAACCTCTGTAGTACTCAGCCAATGAGGAATCAGGGAAGGGACTTGCATGCTAGGAGATAAATTGCTTGCTATGACTAGAAGGAGTGTGCCTGTCCATCAGACACTCCCTTTTGAAAGAACCTTGATTGAAGCCTCCCTTCACTGTGCTCTGAGTCTCCATGTCCCTCCTTTGATTAGATCAGTGGGCTTATTTCTCACACTGTCCCCATGCTTTAATAAAAGCACCATTTTGCATCAAAGATGTCTTCAAGATTTCTCTCTTGACCATTAGCTCTGAACCCCCACCACTCCAAAACCTCATCAGTAGGACACCCAGTTGATGTCCACCAGACAACTGAAGAATTGCTTGGTATAGGAAAAGACCCACACATGTGGTCTTGGAGTGTTCAGTGTGATTAGCAGAGAAAAAAGAAACATTTTAACATCTGAATCACAGGGAGACAGAAATATTCGATCTATAACAGGATATTTCAAAAATAGTGTATATGTTCACAAAAGGATTTGTACAAGAATATTCATAGTGCTTTAAAATCAGGTTATTCCCAAACTAGAAATAACCCAAATGCTCATTAACAGGAAAATGTCTGAATATTCATGTTATTAAAAGAGATAAGTTTCTTTAGTTTGAACAATATTGATGTAATATCCTTTTCTTGTTTAATGTTAATCTTCTTCTTTAGAAAATAGAATACAATGAGGTGCCTGGTTGGCTCAGTTGATTAAGTGTCCGACTTTGGCTCAGGTCATGATCTCATGTTTCATGGGTTTGAGCCCTGCGTCGGGCTCTACATTGACAATGCGGAGCCTGCTTGGGATTCTCTCTCTCCCCCTTCCTTTAGTGCTAAGCAACTAAATAAATAAGTTTACACAACTAAATAAATAAACTTTAAAAAAAAAGAGAATACATGAATACAAAATAAAACAGTTTGGAGTTAACAGGTTTTAAAAAAGAATTAACAGTCACAATATATTGGTATTAAGCTGACTTTCAAAAAGAAGAGACTGTCCCTGAGGAACACAGAACTTGGAAGATAAGAAAATGACTTGTAAGAGATAGGGGCACCCGGGTGGCTTAGTTGGTTGAGCGTCCAACTCTTGATTTTGGCTCAGGTCATGATCCCAGGGTCCTGGGATTGAGCCCCACATCGAGCCCCATGTCAAGCCCCATGTCAAGCCCTACATCAGGCTCCATGCTGAAAGTGGAGTTTACTTAAGATTCTCTCTCTCCCCCTACCCCTCTCCTCTGCTCATGTTCCCTCTCTCTAAATAGAAAAATAAAAAACCAAAAAAAAAAGAAAAAAAGAAAAAAAAATGACCTGCAAGAGGTAATCTTTCACTTTAAATGAGTGGATTGTTGATTGACACAGTATGGACCAGTTTTCATTCTAAAACTTTTGATTATTTGAATGTAGAGTTTGACCTATTGTTTCATTTGAGCTATAGATACTCTAATCACATGTAATCATTACAAAATTACTACATTTCACAAAATTTACCTCTTCTAAAAATGTCAACAACGAAGGCATTTTCTTTTATTGAAGAAGACACATACATGATGAAAAATTTCTAATACTTCAAAAGTGTATATGATAAAGTCAGCTACCCTCCCACTTCAGACCCTTTTCCTCCTTTGTTAGAGGCAACCATAGTGAAGAGTTTCTTGCAGACATTTATAAAAAAATTCTATGCTTATGCAAGCATACATAGGTGTGTATATACACATATATCCAATTTTTTCCCTGATACGTTCTTTATGTTAATGTATCTGAGAGACTGCTCCTTTGGATCTACTCTGGTCTTTTTATGGTGGCATAGCTTTCTAACATATGAATGTGCCAATATATATATCTCATATATATGGTGCTATACATATATGATGATATGTTATATTTAACATGTTTCTTACTAGTGAACATTTAGGTTACTGTCAAATATAAAAAAATTACAAGTGCAATTATCATGGTGTGTATATACATATTTCATACATGTAAACATATATCTCTCTATATATAAGTGTAGGTATATGAGAGTTTATAGCATAAAATGAAAGTGGAAGGGATAGACAAAGGGCTTATGAATTTTATGTTTTAAAAGATAATAGCAAATTGCCCCCCAAGGAGATTATCCCAGCTGTGCTCCCACTGCTTATTTTCTCCCATCTTTATCAATGGTGTCATCGTTGAATAATATTTTTTTGCATTATAATTTGTGAAAAATCATATCACTGCTTTACTTTGCCTTTTCTTAATTATTAGTTAGGTTTATATGTTTTTAGTGTATTTTTGGCCAGTTATGTGTCCTTTTCCTTGACCAATTTTCTTGTTTTTAATAGAGTTTCAAGGCTTTTATATATTAGGAACTATTAATTATGATGCATTCAGTTGTAAATGAGCATGTTACCTAGTAGAGGAGTGTGGGCCAATGGAAAACACATTCTTGCTGTCTCCTCCTCTGCCCCACATAGGGACCAATGAATAAAGCAGGGTGACCATAAAGTCAGAACTCTTTTCTCAGTAATTCTGAAAGGATCAGGACTTCTGTTTTTCTGAAATGAGCCTATGTTGGAATACAATTATTATAAACATGGCCAGTGGCATGAATAATAATTCAATGGCATATATCTCCCTTAAAGGACAGTGGAACAATGATACAAAGCATTCTTAGATTTACAGTAAAACATTAGACCTGGCTTCTAAAGTAGTGAATTAGCTGAGCTCTGTGGCATAACACTAATTAATCCTAATCTTAGGTTTTTGCCTCTATCCTTCCAGTTCTAAAATAGATGAGCAGAGATGGAATGCTTAAACATTTGGTAGGGAGTGCTTGGAGTTTAAAATCAAACGGTGTATTTGTTCCTGTTACAACATTTGCTCCATCATGATGGAAGAGCTATTTTCCCAGGTTGGGGTCACCGTTCCCAGGTCCGCATAGCACCCTAGAGGCCGAAGATTTCATTTTCTCTTAACAGGGGTGTTAAAAATGGGGTTTGGTGTTCTTTGCTCATATATGGACAAAGGGCTAAGAGGCTGAGTGCTAGCAACTCTTACAGAAGTCAGCAAGTATGCATGTGCCGCCCAAGGAACACAGAGAGGTTATGAGTTGAATTCTCTTCTCCTCACAAGTAGCCAATGCCCAGCCAGCCCTGCAGTTCAGCCAGGAAAGACATTTCTTCTGTGTGACTGCAGCTGTCATTTCTGCACTGACCTCCAGGTGGCCCGGTTTCCTGCAAACCTTCTGTGTTGTACGGAGAATGACCACAGACCTCCGGTGATGCTTTCAGACTCCAGGTGGTGCCTTTTATCTCCTTCCTTCAGATTTAGCAGAAATTATAATTTAGAGGCCACTTGCTACATGAGTTCAGAGACTGAAATGTCCACCGGTAAGTGAGTCAGAGGCTATTGGGTGCCAGATCCTTATAATCTGCTATCTGATGGAGGCTTTATGCCTGACAGAAGCCTGATGTTTTAAAAGATATGGGGTTAGTTTCCAGATAAAATCATCTGCTGATCTTCATGCTGCTATTATTACCCAAATACTGAAGAGGTGGAGAGTGGTCTATTTAAAAAGAAATGTGCAGGATATTGAAACATATAAATGATCAGCAAATAGATTGAATGAGATGATGGATCAGAGAGATGGTGGGTCTTACAACAGGAAGAGGTGATTGGTACACCAAGAAGAGTCATCCATGCCATGTACTGAGTACAGGTTACCTGTTGACCTAGAGAGACACCTGAGATTTTTGCTGCATTTCTAAAAACTCAAGTAGGGGTAGCACCTCTAGGAATAAGTTTAGGCTATGTATCTTCAGCAGGAATGTCACAGAAATGAAGCAGTCCTCTTTTTTTTGTTGTTTTTTTTTCACAGTTTTCTTTGGTTTTGTTTCTGTCAGTTCTTGTTATAATTATGTTTAAAAATGATGGGTGAATAAATTACCAAAACATTCCTTTTTAAAAAAATAATTTATTCAAGTTAGCTAACATACAGTGGATACAGTGTAGTCTTGTCCTTGGGAGTAGATTCCTGTGATTCATCACTTACATACAACACCCAGTGCTCATCCTAACAAGTGCTCTCCTCAATGCCCATCCCTCATTTTCCCCACCCCCATCAGCCCTCAGTTTGTTCTCTGTATTTAAGAATCTCTTTTGGTTTGCCTCCCTCTTTGTAATTTATTTCCCCTTCCCTTGCCCGATGGTCTTCTGTTAAATTTCTCAATTTCCACATATGAGGGAAAACATATATCTTTTTCTGACTGACTTATTTCACTTAGCATAATACCCTCCAGTTCCATCCATGTTGTTGCAAATGGCAAGGTTTCATTCTTTTTCATTGCTGAGTAGTATTCCATTGTGTGTGTGTGTGTAATATATATATATATATATATATATATATATATATATATATATATATATTATACACACACAATGTTCCATAATTTGGCTATTATTGATAGCACTGCTATAAACATTGGGGTACATGTGCCCCTACGAATCAGCAGAAACAGTCTTCTTATAAACCTGATTATGTTGCATACTATTTTAACTTACTATATTACTAATGATATTTACTTTGATCACTTGATTAAAGCTGTATCTACCATGCTTCTCCATTGTAACATTATACTCTTCCCCTTTGTAATTAGAAGGTATTTTGTGGGAAGATATTTTAAATCTATATAAATAGCTCTTTCCTTATTACTTTCAACTTAGCCATGTATTTATTTATATCTTATTGAGTTTAATAGGCAATAATCTGCTACCACCAATATATATTTGGATACTCAACTTCCCCCAGAGCTGGCCAGAGGGGGTCCCTTTCGGCTTTCTTTTTTGTCATTTTGACATGGCCCATTTTTCTTTGAGTACTTCCCAAGTTTCTACCATAGTAAGATATTCTAGGTTCATTTTGTATTTTCTCTTCCCCAATTTGAAATCAGCTATTACACTAAGGTGACTTTTAATGGAGAATTTTATTTAAACCCCATGATCTGGGTACTAAGTGTTCTTATTGATTTGGGGTGTTGCCATTCACAGTTCCTTTCAGTGGTCACATACAAATATATATGATTTTGCATTTACTTCTCTATATTTTCAAAATCAATTTTATTGAAATTTATTTACATACAGTAAAATATAACCATTTTAAGTATCCAGTTAAATGAGTTTTGACAAATATTCACAATGTTGTAACCTGCCACCCCCCACACCCCCAATCAAGATATGGTACATTTCTATCACCCAGAAAGCTCCACTGTGCTCCTGTGCAGTGACTCCTCCTAAACCCACCACAGGCAGACACAAATTTGGTTTCTATCACTGTAAGTTGGTTTTATCTGTTCTAAAATTAGTTTATAACAGAATGATATGGTATATACCTTTCTTGTGTTTGACTTTCTTCACTCAGCACAGTGTCAATCCTGTTATTCATGTTATTGCAGGTATCAGTAGTCTGTGCCTTCTTATTTGTTGAGTAGTATTTCTCTATATGAATAAACCATGATACGTTTATGTCATCATCTGTTCATGAACATTTGCTTTGGTTGAGTTTTTGCTATCATAAATCAAGTCATCAGCAATATGTGTACAAGTGTTTTTGTGGACATACGTTTTCATTCCTTGGGGGTAAATATGTAAAAGTAGAAGTGCTGGTCATAAGGGAAGTATACGGTCAACTTTATGAGGAGGTGGCAAGTTCTCCCCAAATGGTTGTACCCTTACAAGCCATGAGTGTAGCTCTACATTCTCTGACACTTGATAATGTTAAAATTTTAATTTTAGCTCTTCTAGTGAGTATGCAGTGGTATCTCATTAGAGTGTGAATTTTCATTTTGTTAATGAATCATACTGTGAAGATTTTTGAAATGTGTTTGCTGGTCATTAATATATCTTCTTTTTCATCTTCAAATATCATGGACATTTTTCAGGGGTAGTTTGCTTTTTCTCATTGAGTTATAGGAGTTCTTTTTAAATTCTGGATGCAAATCCTTTGTTAATCCTATGTGTTAAAAATAGTTTCTTCCAATCTCAGATGCTTCACCTTTCAGCTTTCTGAATAGAGCCTTTACTTTTTATTTATTTTTAAAAATATTTACTTATTTTTATTTTGAGAGAGAGAGAGAGAGAGAGAATGGGGAAGGGACAGAGAGAGAGAGAGAGAGAGAGAGAGAGAGAGAGAGAGAGAGAATCCCAAGCAGGCTCCACACTGTCAGTGCAGAGCCCATTATGGGGCTTGATCCCACAAACCATGAGATCATGACCTGACCGGAAATCAAGAGTCAGATGCCAATTGACCGAACCATCCAGGCTCCCCTGATTAGAGCCTTTTAAAGAGTAAAAATTTAAAATTTTTCTGTGGTTTCAATTAATCTGTTTTTTTCTTATATGGTTGGTGATTTTTGTGTCCTGAGTAACAAATCTTCGCCTAACTGAAGGTTACAAAGATTTTTCTACATATTGAGTTTATTTCTGTGCTAACAAAGAGGACTGTTAGATTGTATCACATATTTGAACTTTCATGAAAACACTAATAAGTATACTGGATCAAAGAAGATGTGTTCTTCCATTGTAAACCACGGGAAAGGAACTTTGGGATTAAGCCATGGTTGGGCTTCCTCAGTGTTCTGGGTGAAAATGTTTTGAGCAAATACATGTAGAAATCAAATTCTGAGTGTTCCAAATTTGGTTTTATTGCAAAAAAACACATAGAAATAAAATCACACTTAGTCAGACTGATTCTATTTTTTTAATTGCCATTTCAGTGACTTTATGGCTCAGAAGAGAGAATGTTAATGCATTGGTCCATCAGCACGTAAGGTCAAGGAATGATTTTCTCCATTGAATAATTTATTTAAAATTTTTATGGGGAGGCAACCTATTTACCCCTTTTTTCTTCTGTTTGACACTTAAATGGTGATTATTAACCATGTTGTCTTTCACACCCACAAATGTTCTTCTCAGGACTGTTTCTGCATATCATAAACCAGGGTTTCTCAATCTTGGAACTATTGTCACTTTGGGCTGGATAATTGTATTATTAGTTTGTTAGGGCTGCCATAACAAAATACCACAGACTGGGTGCTCTTTCACAGGATTTTTTTTTCTTCCCCTCACAGTTCTGGAGAAGTCCAAGATCAAGGTGTTGGCAAGTTTGGTTTCTTCTGAGGTCTCTCTCTTTGGCATACAGATGGTTGTAGGGTCTTTCTTCTGTGCAATTCCTAACAAGATTGGATTAGGGCCCACCTTAATGAACTCATTTTAACTTAATCACCTTTTACAGGCCTTATTTCCAAGCAGTCACATTCTCAAGTACTGAGGGTTTGGGCTCCAACTTATGACTTTGGGGAGGATATGATTCAGCTCATATCAATAATTATTTTTTGTGGGGTCTGTCCTGTGCATTGTAAGATGTTTAGCAGCATCCTTCACCTTTGCCCACTAGATGACATTAGCACTCCCCACTTGTGACAACCAAAAATGTTTCCAGACACTGTATAGTGTCCTCCCTGGGGAAGGAAGATGGGAGGAGGGGTTGAGAACGATTATCTTAAAAGAACTTAGAGATATTTTGCAGTTTGTTTACTTTCTGTCCCACAGATTTCTACCACAGTTATTTAAAACCACTCAGTGGCTGAGATAATTTTGAATCCCAAAATTACTTGAACTTGAATCTAAAAACCACATCCTTTCTCTTCATCGTGTTTTCCTTACAACTTAAACATTAAAAAAAAAAAGTAAATCTTAGAACACAAATTATTGGGTACCTATTAAATGCCATATGCAGTATCTATCTATCCATCTATCTATCCATCCATCCATCCATCCATCCATCCATCTACCTATCCAACATCTATCATCATTTGCAATTCTAATCCAACCATATAGGATGTTATTCTAGTTTCCTATATTTCCATATTTTTATTGCTCCCTTTTTTTTGACAGTGAGAAACCTCCTTTTTATATGTGGGAGCATGTATTTATTTCTCTATATTTATATGTATATCTCAATCAACCCCCCCCCCCGCCATATGTATCTAATCTCTCATTGTCACTGTCATCACTGATGTCCTGTCCCTAGTGTGTATGTCCTCCTTGGTCTCCTGGGCTACTCCCCTGCATCGATACAGTTTTCTCCTTGCTCCCTGGGCTGAGGTACTTCTGCATAGATGTCCTCCTCACCTTCCTTGGTGATAACGTGGGCTGAGCTGCTCTTCTACCGGGATGACCTCCTCGCTTGGATTGTGACACCTCATGTCGGGCCACCCTTGCATGGATACCCTCCTTTACTCCCCTCAAGCTTTGACATTCTGCATTAAGCATCCCTCTTCACCTCCTTGTGGAATCTGACCTCCTGTGTCAGCTACATTCCTCCCATGCTACATGGATGTGCTCCTCATCCTGCTTGGTCTCTAATGGCTCCTGCTGGCATCCTGTCTGGATGTCCTTTTTTGCCCTCCCAGACTGGGCTGCTCCACTCACCACACTCTTGTTTGGATATCTTCTTTGATTATCTCCATATAATGAATTTGGGATGATTTTTATTTTCTTTGGGGTGGTGGGGGGAAGAAAATGGAAAGGGTAAGAGGGCAATACAGGTAAAAAGACTTTAAAGGGGATACAGGAATGAAAAAGAGTTACTAGGTAGAGAGCTTATTCAAATCAAGATTTATCATCTTTCTCCTTAGGCTAGTGTTTTTACCTGCTTCTATCTGTGGTGATATTTTCCTAATTAGTAGTAAGTTTTTTGGTGAAAAATTATAGTCAGTGAGCATATGCTAAACACGGGTTGAAAAGAATTTTTGTGAAATTTTCCCAAGACATGGGGGTTTCTTCATTATCTTAAGTGCCTTAAAACCATTTTTTTTTGAGTTTTGGAATCATATAATAAAATATTCCTTACTAAAATGTCATAAGAATGCCAATTTTCCCAGTATCTTTGGCCCCTGGGTGGAAGACTACCTTTTATATTGGACAGAGATTATAGCCTGGCACTGAAAATCTGTTTAAACCTTGGAAATCAGATGTACTGATTCCTCTTCCAAGAACTGTCATTAATTCATTGTTTCATTAGACAACTCCTGAACTTTGGTTTTTCTTTTGGTAAAGTGAGAACAGTATTTCCATTGGCCAAAATAAGCAAAGGTCAGTGCAATAAAAAAATTTAAAGCAAGACATGCTGCACTTCTCAGGTGAAAACTTTTATGTAAGTACAAAGTATTGATTTATTTCTAAAATATCATTATCTTTATTAGAAACACTCCAGAGGGCAAAACATTTCATTGCTTTGGAAATTAGAGTACCAGAAAATATTGGCTTAAAGATGTAGCTAACCAGGCCATCTTAAAGACAATCATTCATATCACTGACATTTGAAATAAAATAATCATGTAAAAAAAAGAATGTTTGATTATTTGTGATAGGAAAGTACAGAGGTTGGCTTCTTGACCATGGAGTTTAAAAAAAGTTAATAGGAATTTGTGGATGGCCCAACTATCTCTGGAATACTTATGCTAGATATTTTTTTTCCACATCTATTTTATTCTTTCATCAAACAAAACATTGGATTTTTAAGGTTTAATTTTATGACCTGTAGCTTTTATTATAAATCATTAGTTCTGCATGTAGGAAGTGGCTTGGCTAAGTTCTCTTTGTATTTTATTGACTTGAATGACTCCAGCTGAATTACATTCAGATAAAGTTATCAATTGTTGTAGTTGCCCGGGAAGGCCACATGATTGTGTGGAACGTGTACTGGACAAGGAGTCCTGAGAACTGGGTTCATGCTCCAGATCTGTGGAATCTTAGCTAAGTTCCTTTCCATCTTGGACCTCAGTTTCATTTCTCAAATAGGGGATATAGCTATTGCATGTATCCACCTCATGTAACTTTGTATGACACTAAATAAGTGGAAGCAAATTTTGAAATGTTATAACGTGCTATAGAAGACACTAACTTGTATTTAATTGTCTCTGTGGTGATCTACATCTGTTAGGTGAATTTGTCTTCACTTCCACATCTACTCTGCTTTTTAACTACCTCTTTTCTGGCATCAGTGACACAGCTATTCCTCTAGTTATACAAGATGGAGATTTGGTAGATGAATTCTATTTTACTGTTACCTTTCTCTGCTTTCTCCAATTTTTCATCAGTCTCATTATTTCTTTCTCCACGTCATAGCTCAGTTTTACTCTTTTTCTCTATTATCATTGCTATCAACTTATATTGAACCTTCTCTTCTTTAGCAGTAAGTCAGGAGATAGCGTAGTAAGAACCATTTTCAAGTTCATTTCTACTTTCATTACTCTACCAGGAGGCTTCCCTTACAAAAGAGCCCTGAACTATTTAGCTACATTTTTACTAAATCTCCCTGATGGAAAGCAGAGTAGGGCTCTTATGCCTTATACACAGAATCTTGTTATGGTGCAGGCATTCTGGGGATAACCTGAACTTGCATAAAAGGAGAACATGATATCCAGATGTTATGCCCACAGACTGTATATAGAAGAGATAGAGGGGGAAAGATGGTACTCATGTTTGGGAGACTGGTTCTCAAAAGAATTGAGATTGTTCCATTCATGAACAGAGCATAAAGTTAAGTGATTCTAGAAGTGGGTGATATTTGGAAAACTGGAGTAGGAAATAGCACCTTGGAAGTCTGTTATCAGAGAGCAGAAACTCAGGGAGTTAGGAGTCTGGATCCTGAGAGAGACTATTAAGAGGCAGTAATGTCTCCAGCTGGGGATGAAGGGTTGAGTATACAAGAGTTTACCAGGCATTAAGAAACAAGTAGATGAGAGGTGGGGATCAGGATGTCAAGTCAGAAAAGAAATCAGGTTATCAGAATGGGGGGAAAATAATCTAGCACCTTCTTTAATTCAAAGTGAATAATGCTGAGTTCTACAAGTGTAAATCAATGCTCATTAAATTTTTTTCTACTTAAAGTCAAGTTTTGGGGCGCTGGGTGCCTCAGTCGGTTGAGCGTCCAACTCTGGCTCAGGTCATGATCTCACAGTTTGTGGGTTCAAGCCCCGCATCAGGCTTTGTGCTGATCACTTGCTCAGAGCCTGGAGCCTGCTTCAGATTCTGTGTCTCCTTCTCTCTCTCTGCCCCTCCCCCACTCACGCTTTGTCTCACTCTGTTTCTCAAAAATAAATAAATGTAAAAAAAAAATAATTAAAAAAAAAAGTCAAGTTTGTCCTAGATATTGAGATGTTGTTGATGCTGATTCAGCTATGGAGAAAGGAGTCCTCCAGAGTCTGGGGATAAAGGTAAGGTTGGTTGACAACTGCCTCGTCAGGGAAAGAAAACTGGCTTTGAAATAAACATACCTATATTTTAGTTTAGTCTTATACCTTTTTGACTGTGAACAAGTTATTGAATTTTTCTGAGAATCAGTTTCCATATCTATAAAGTGGGGATGATATTGTCTATGTAATGAGATTACTGTAAGACTTAAGTTAGGTGTTATAAAGTTTTGGGAACTATACAAGACTATATATTTATTGATATCTTCACTGATTTTAAAAATAGTATTTCTACTACTTTCATGTCTGAAAAAACAAAGATTATAAAATTTTTTGAAATGACGTGTAAGGCTGGCTTTGTTTTCTAATTCCACTTGCTGTCTTTGGGAGTCACTTTCTTAAAATTAGGGTCTTCCTTCCTTCCTTCCTTCCTTCCTTCCTTCCTTCCTTCCTTCCTTCCTCCCTCCCTCCCTCCCTAGCAAATACTAACAAGCTATCCTTTCATTCAACAAATACTTATTGAGCATCTATTTTATCTGAGAGACTGTTGTACGTGCCTGGGATATTTTATAAATGAATCAAATAAAAATCTCTGTTGTAACAGAGCTTGCATTTTGGTGGGGGAGTGAATATAATATATGAGAATGTGCTAAGTGCTATGGAAAAAATAAAGCAGGAGAAATAGAGAACTGAAGTCTTAAATGGAGTGGTTAGGATAGGCCTCTATCCTATCCTATCCAAGTGGGAGCTTGCCTGTGATGTTCTAGGGCAAATCTGGCCCATCAACTATTTTTGTTAATAAAGTTTTATTGGAACAGGGCCATACTCATTATATACATATTTATATATAAGTTTATTTTGTGCTACAACAACAGAGTTGAGTAGTTGCAACAGGAACCTTAAGGCTTTCAAGATCTTAACAATTTGAAAAACTTTATGAAACAAATTTGCCAACCCCTGTTCTAGAGGCCAGTGCTGGAGTGAAGCGAAAATATAGTAAGTTCCTACTTTTTCTTTTTTGGGAACGAAGAGATTTTTTTTTTTTTTAATTTCATTTATCCACTATTTTTTTTTTTTTAAATAAGTTCCTTTTTTAGCTTAGACTTTATCTGGAGAAGGCACATTATTAATACATAGATCCAGTTTTTCAAAAGACCAACTAAGGGACTGTACTGACTCTTATCATCTTTATTTTCTCTAACAGTGGCAATTTATGTTTTCCTTTATTCTTTAAATTTTGTTCATGAAGGAAAAATGCTAAGCCTTCTTGCAAAAAACAAAGGGTGAACAGAATTTTACTGCCAGACTAAATCCAACAGGTGGCGGTATTTCTCAAAGTTTCAAAACCAGCCAGCTTGCTTACTGAATAAAAATTTACATCTTAGTTTGTAGTTTCCTCACATTAATTCTGTGATTCCAGGATCATTAGTTTTATGACAAAGGTCTAAATAGTGGTGAAAAAAAGAGAGGTCATCAAATAACCAGAGATCATTTCATTGGCTTTATCCAGATCAGTGCTTCTATTGCTCGTGCAACAAATTCATAACCAATATTTGTCCCTATCTTTAGTCTGGTTGGGCAGTCCATGGTAAACTTTGAAATGACATGGGAAATATACTAAAGAGCTGAGATATTGAGTGGAGTCCTGGATGCATCGTATAGTAGCTGCATGAACTGGGAAGCTATTTATCTCTTAGACTAGCTTAATCAGTAAAAGACTTTAAATAGTAATTCCTACTTCATTGGAATTTTAGGAGGTTTTATATAGGATGTTGGCCAAAGTCCTTAATTTTTACTAAGAGGTTTTATACTAAATGTTATTATTACTATTAATCTTTCTTTTCTCTCAAATATTTTTCATGTTCTATTTTATTCTCTTGGAAAATTTTATTCTCTCAGACACATAGATTTCATCTTCTTAACTTTGACCTCTAAATGATTACATTGATCTCATTGTTTAAAAGATTCTTAGTTCATTCTTATTCCCTAAGCACTGGAATATGGCTATCTGAAGGCACATCATTCCCAAATTGTTTCCCTATATGCCTTTACTTGTGTTTGTCTCCTACAATGCCACTGTCCAAAATGGAATCTGGTTTTACTTCACATCACGGTTTTAAAATTTTTCGTCCGAGTTAGCATGTTGGTTTTGTTGTTGTTGTTTAAATGTTTATTTTTTATTTTTGAGAGAAAGAGTGTGAGTGGGGGAGGGGAAGAGAGAATGGGGGACAGAGGATCCGAAGTGGACTCCGTGCAGACAGCAGAGAGCCCGAAGCAGGGCTCGGATTCATGAACCGTGAGGTCACGACCTGAGCCCAAGGAGGGTGCTCTACTGACGGAGCCACCCAGGCGCCCCTGTTGTTATTTGTTTTTACTTTTCTTTGTATTTATTTTTTAAATCAGAACCGATCTTTCAAGTCCTTATAACATAGTACTATCCCCAGACCATTATTTTGATAAGTCAATGTCAGAAAATGAAATTCAGCAATTTATAAACTAGGTACAAGACGTTGTGGAAAATGTTTTAGTATGTAAAATTCTAACATCGAAAAGGTTACAACCACATGTGAACTATAGTAAGAGGAGATAATCCTCTTTGTAACAAGTTGAAGTAATCTTTTTTTTCCTACTCATGTCATTACTAGGTATCCACTTCCCATAGCCCTCTCTTTCTACAGAAACACTAAAGAGCAGTTGGTGGACATGAAAAATGTTGGCAGGCTTTCTGTACACCTCAGATACATGTCTATACCTCTAGATTTACCATGCCAGGTCACCGTATAGGCCTCATGTTCCTCCATATCCCTGTGCCTTAAGGTTTCATCTTTTTTTTTTTTAATGTTTATTAATTTATTTTTAGAGATAGCACAAGCAGGGGAAAGGGGCAGAGAGAGAGGGAGAGAGAATCTTACGCCGGCTCCATGCTCACTGCAGACCTGATGTGGGGCTCAATCACACAACGGTGAGATCATGACCTCAGCTGAAATCAAAAGTCGGACACTTAACCAACTGAGCCACCCAGGCACCCCATGGATTAATCTGAAATATAATCCCATTATCCATCCGATGGGGAAGAGATTTATGCATTGTTTTTTTCGTCTTCACAATACTGTAGTCTATTCTGATCATTTTATCTAACACACATTTTGAAAAAGCAAAAAGAGTAAAATAATCAAGAAACTGTGTTGATTAAAGAAAGTCAATAGGAAAGATTAAAATTTCTTCTCAGTGTTAAAAGAGACCTGGCTGAGTTGGAATATAAATTTCTTTTTAAAAATTATTTACTTTTTAAATTTACATCCAAGTTAGTTAGCATATAGTGCTGATGATTTCAGGACTAGAATCCAGTGATTCATCTCCTACATATAACACCCAGTGCTCATCCCAGCAACTATCTTCCCTAATGCCCCTTGCCCATTTAGCCCATCCCCCCATCCACAACCCCTCCAGCAACCCGCTGTTTGTTGTGTATATTTAAGAGTCTCTTATGTTTTGTCTCCCTCCCTGTTTTTACATAATTTTTGCTTCCTTTCCCATATGTTCATCCATTTTGTACCTTAAATTCCACATGTGAGTGAAGTCACATGATATGTGTCTTTCTCTGACTGACTAATTTCTCTTAGCACTCTAGTGCTAGTTCTAGTTCCATCCATGTGGTTGCAAATGGCAAGATTTCGTTCTTTTTTGATTGCCAAGTAATACTCTGTTCCATCTATCTATCTATCTATACCACATTTTCTTTATGCATTCATATGTTGATGGACATTTGGGCTCTTTCCATACTTTGGCTATTGTCGAAAACGCTGCTATAAACATTGGGGTTCATGTGCCCCTTTGAAACAGCACACCTGTACCCTTCAGATAAATATCTAGTAATGCAATTGCTAGGTTGTAGGGTAGTTCTATTTTTAATTTTTTGAGGAACCTCCACACTGTTCTCCAGAACGGCTGCACCAGTTTGCATTCCCACCAGCAGTGCAAAAGGATTCCTCTTTCTTCACATCCTTGCCAAACATCTGTTGTTGCCTGAGTTGTTAATTTTAGCCATTCTGACTGGTGTGAGGTGGTATCTCCTTGTGGTTTTGATTTGTCTTTCCCTGATGATGAGTGATGTTGAGCATTTTTTCATGTGTCTGTTAGCCATCTGGGTGTCTTCTTTGGAAAAGTGTCTATTCATGTCTTTTGCCCATGAAATATAAATTTCTATATTTATTGCAAATGATATGAGCACATGACATTGTAATTATTCACTAAAGATTTACTCATTAGGGCTTAGAAAAGTTATGGTAATACATTAATTCAACAAACATTTGTTCAATGCTTTTTATATGTCAGGCACTGTGGCACATGGTAAGGATATAATGATAACCAAAGTAGACATAATCTCTGTCCTCATGGAGTGTATTATTTTTTCACAGCTGGTGTAACAAATTACCACAATTTTGTGACTTAAAACAATACAGATTTACAGCCCTGTATATCAGAAGTCCAACATGGGTCTCACTGGACTAAAATCAAGGTGACGGAAAGAATGTATTCTTTTCTAGAATCTCTAGGGCAGAAACTTTTCCTTACCTTCCAGGGTCTACACACTGGGCTTGTGACCCCCGTCTTCTGTCTTCAAAGCCAGCAATGTGGCATCTCTTTGACCCTTCTAAAGGCTCTCCACTTATAAGAACTCATGTGATTGGAGTGGGCCTACCTGGAAAATCCAAGGTACTTTCTTCACCTCAAGGTCTTTTTTTTTTAAGTTTATTTATTTATTTTGAGAGAGAGAGAGAGAGAGAGAGAGAGCGCGCACCTGTGCACATAAGTGAGGGTAGGGGCAGAGAGAGAGAGGGAGAGAGAGAATCCTAAGCAGGTTCCATGCTATCAGTGCAGAGCCTGATGTGGGGCTCAATCCCACAAACTGTGAGATCATGACTTGAGCTGAAATCAAGAGTTGGACACTCAACCAACTGAGTCACCCAAGTGCCCCTAAAGGTCTGTACTCTTAATCACATTTGCAAAGTCCCTTTTGCCATGTAAAGTAGCATAGTCACAGGTTCTGGGGATTAGGACATGGACTCTTTGAGGGTCATTATTCCGCTTATTACCTGGAGCTCATAGTCTAGTGCATGAAGAGCAGACTCAAATTCCAATGGGGCAGGCAGGTGACTGAAATGAATGAGATTGGCCAGTGACAGCAGTTGTGAATGAACTGAACATTCGTGCTGATTCTGAGCACATGAAAATACTGGCTGCATATTGCCAGATCTTTCGGTATTTCAAGAAAAGTTACAAATCTTGATTATATGGAATCCACTGACCTTTAAAGTGTGAACAATTGTCTTAGGTTGTTTCCCCAGAAGCAGACCCTGATTTGAAAATTGGTATATTCCCTCTAGGGAAACTAGAAAGGGACTGAGAAAACCAGGACCAGGAAGGAAGAGAATCCCAACAAGGGTACAATTTCAGGCAAAGTCCTACTGCATAACCTCAAAGGGGAACTCTGAAGCGTGTCATATCTCATAGTTAGCTCCACACACAGCAAGGGATCTGAGGCTTTATAATTGTGTGATTCTCAGCCATTGGTTAAGGATAGTTGAGGGGCATGTAAATTGTCTGGTATTACTTGGATTATCATGAATCAGTGCCCATGTTATTTTCTTACTTGGCCTGATCTTCATATGGCCCTAGACATCGGAGTAACAACAACTGTTAAAAGTATCTGTGTGGCTAGCTGACAATCCTATTTCTAAACGTACTTCCAAATCTAGGAAAGTATGCATAGGAGATTGTAATAACGCCTTTTAGGTCATCAAAAGGCTTTATAGTTTAGCCAGTTGAGCTCACATGTTGTGTAAACCTCTACATGAGAAGTAGAGCAAGCCAGTGTTGGTGAGAAAAATTTATTCCACTCTCTTTGATCCTTTCTTGGAAACCACCATCCATTGCCCAAGACTATATCTAACACTTGATTTTGCTCTCAAAAGAATGTCATCCACACCTTTGCTACAGCTTCATGAAATAATCTAGCTTCTTATGAAATCATTGCTTTTTTTGTGTTTTCTGGGTGTGTGTGTCAGAAGATATTAATTTTTATTGATGTATCTTCCAAAGCACTAGAAGAACCCAGATGCATTAAAAATTTGTCATATGTTAATTAAGACATCCAGGTAAACTGGCCCCTTCTAAAGAGTTCAAAGAAAATAAGTCAGTTGGTATTAAAAAATATTTAAGAACATCTGTGACTCTTTTGTCACTCCTTTCTGCAAGAATTTTGTAGGAATTTTGACAATGAACAAATTCGGTGAACACATTTAGTTATGAGTTAACCTACTCATTTTTGGATGCCATGAAGGGGGTGGAAATGGCATTAAAAAGTAACAATAGGCAGCTGAAAATTTAGGAAGTCAGTACTTTAATTTTATTATTTATAGGCTGAATGAAATTGGAAAAATAGAGCAGTTGACTCTTTATCAGACCCAAGAGAACATGTGGTGTTAGTCTGAGGATAATCTCATGAGTCTTATTAAGGAAAGACATTATGACTGTGCATTGAAGGCTTTGGCTCAGTTCTGATTGTCTACACTTAACTTGTCCATAATTGTATCCCCACAATACTCTAGATGTTGCAACCACTATCAATTGCCCAACTAAACAACAGAGTCCATATGGGCACATTTGTCTTGTGGAGTTCAAATCACAATTTTTTCATTAAAAAATATTTTTTAATTGGTTTAAAGCATCAACATCATATGCCGAAGGCTACCAGTGCACTAATTTGAAGACCAGTTCAGAAAAAAAGAGTCAGAAATATTTATATGTTAAGTTCCTAGAAGTTTTCCATGAAGTCAATAACTTGGATTTGTTTTTATAGAATGCTGTTGAGTAAATTGCATATATAATTTGCTAGTATCTCTTATGTTTCATCTTTACACTGTCACGTGTGAGGTCTCAAATGTTATCAAACCTACAATTAATCAGGGTAGAGACAGGGGAGGTGACTTTGTCAAGTGCACATGGGGTGCTAGTTTTTTGTTCCAAAATGGTGACAAGGTCAAAAGGATACCAGCTTAGTAGTGGGAAGGCTTGGTTATGACTTTTACTGACGTGTGACAACACATGAGTGCCTTAGCCTCTAGATATCTACTTCCTCATCTCCAAAATGAGGAGTTTAGGTTTAGACAACTTTTGAAGTCTTTTCCAACTCTGACATTCTGCCTCATTTTCTGCTCCTCCATTCAGACAGACTAGAGACAGGTCAGAATGACATCACTGTCTCCTCCCTTGCTAAACTGATTTATCCTACACTTGTCTGGCCATTTCTCTTTGAATCTTGAAGTCTAAGCATGGGAAATATTAGCTAGTGTTCTGGAGTCACTAGACCCCATAAAGAAAGGCATGGGATTTTCTTCTAGCCAGTCGAGCCATTTGTTTCCTCTGCTAACATCATAAAAATTATCTTTCTGTTTCCACCCTTTTTGCTTTGACTCAGAGGCAGTGAAGAAAACTGGGCTTAAGATACCAGCCAAGTTTCTTCTTTCTAGCCACTTTCAACTTGTGGTCCTGGTAGGGGAATGGGAGGGAATTGACGAGGGGGTCTCTGGAAGACATGAATTCTATGGATTTTTCCACCTGCAGCATCTGGACCTTGTAGGACAGACCTTCGGGAAGGCTGTCCACTGGGACCAAGGTTTAGGATCCAGGAATGTCTCTGGATACAGAGACACTGGACTGCAGGGCTAGTTGAAATAGTTCAAAATTGTGTTTACAGCACTTACACATTCTATTTGTTCTTTCCTCTTATCTCTGGTTCTGTTTTTTTTTCTAGAACAATCTATGAGCTCTTTTAGAACCTGACATTTCTTCTTAAGAAAGGAATTATGTAGCCTATAGAGGAATGGAAAGTAAAGGGAGAAAAAAAAGAGAGGAGAGGAGAGAAAATGAACCACTTCTACTTCCTTTCCAGGCTGTCTTCCTATCTTGGAGATTTCTATTATGAGTGGAATGGGGGAAGGAATGGAAGGAGACCACATATTTTCCATACAAACCTTATAAAAACACTGCTTTTGTCCAAAAAGCCTTATATAGTCAGAGGGGACTGAGAGTTTAACCCAGAGAATCCCAGTTTTTATAGCCTTGGCTCTGCTCCCAGGGGCCTCCCTTGGGGCCAGGTGTCTGAAAGCTGTATGAGACTGTCAATCCCAAGGGACCAGCACAGTTTCTCAAACCCCATGTCTTGTCCATTGCCTCATTCCAAGTACTTACTAGGCTTAAAAAGACAGTCAATTGAAATAAAATCATTCTAAGGTTGTTACGGGGACACCCACCCCAAGGTGATGTAGACTTAGGAGAGACTTAGAGGGAAATATCTTTCATATCTCAGTTTCTCAACCTTGGCACTAATGACAGTTTGTGTTGGATAATTCTTTAATTATTGGGGGATGGTAGAAGTGTTCTGTACATTGTAGGATATTAGCACTGGCCTGAACCTGCTAGGTGTCTATAGCATTCCCCTTACCTTCCCCAAAGTTGTGGCTACCAGAAACATTTCCAGACAATGCCAAATCTCACTAGGGGACATAATCTTCCTTGATTGAGACCACTAATCTATCTTAAATAAATCTTGGTTTTACACTATTCTATAACATTTGGCAGAATGGTCACTATGGAAGCAAGTTGATCCATGAGAAATTAATTTGACAAAAGGCAATTTCACCAAATTCCCATTTACCAAAAGATCAAGTGCCAAAAGATTAATTCACCAAATTTACCACATTTACTCCATTCATAAGACTTCTTTTAATGACTATTCTTCCTGAATATATTGAGTAAATTTTCAATAATAATAATAGTAATAATAATAATGATAACACATTCCTAAGAAATATGTACTTATATTCTTTGAACATATTTTAAAATTGTATCTTTAAACTTGTTTTTGGCAAATCAACAAAGGTGGAAACGTAGCAAATTTTTTTCAGTGAGTGATTTTCAGAAAATCCACATCAGGGAACTAACTTAGAGTTCTACCTTATCTGTCCCCATGGCAGCAAAACTGGTATTTGTCTTGGAAGGGACCCTAGGACCATGAAGGTACCTCAGTAGACATCTTAAGAAGATGTGTCTCTTGAGAAGAATAAAGCAACAGGTATGCTGGTATCACTTTGTGGCAAAGAAAACCAAAGGTTTCTCATCTTGGGTTTGTGTTTAATACATGAGTTCACAAAGCAAACATATGGATCAGAGGCATTGTTTAGTTAATATCATTGTTTCTGTGCCTACATTAAAATAGTAATTTGGCCTTTTATTTTATTTTTTTATGTTCATTTATTCTTGAGAGACAGAGTGCAAGTGGGGGAGGTGCAGAGAGAGAGGGAGACCCAGAATCCGAAGCAGGCTTCAGGCTCTGAGCTGTCAGCATACAGCCCGATGTGGGGCTTGAACTCACAAACCATGAGATCATGACCTGAGCAAAAGTCTGATGCTTAACTGACAGAACCACCTAGGTGCTCCAATAGTAATTTGGCCTTTAACAGATAGTACCTGCCGAGAAGGAACTCTCCTTGCTTGGGCTCCTTAATTGACATAATATTTATAATTTTCCCATGTTAGTTACAAGAACAGTATATGTTTAGAACTGGGCAAGAGAAGCAGTGCTATGGTGCACCTACTGCGTTCCAGTTAATGTATGGAGGTTTTATTTGGGAAGTTTATGGGAACAGGGGACATATAGTTGAAAAGATGCAGGGAAGTAAAAGAGAAATGTGTGTGTGTGTATTTAAATGTTTATTTATTTTTGAGAGAGAGAGAGAGAGAGAGAGAGAGAGAGAAAGAGAGAGAGAGAGAGAGAATGAGTGGGGAGGGACAGAGAAAGAGGGAAACAGAGAATCCCAAGCAATATCCATGACATCAGGGCAGAACCCAATGAAGGGCTTGAACTCATGAGTTGTGAGACCATGACCTGAGGCAAAACCAAGACTTGGACACTTAACTGACTGAGCTACCCCAGTACCGCAGAAAAGAGAAATATTTAAAAACCCTTCTTGTCTTGAAGTACCCCTAAAGCTCCACCATTAGATTGACTCCCTTGGGTAAGCAGTGAGATTGAGAGGCACAGATCAAGGAAACTATGCTCTCTGAAGAGGCAGAATTATTTAGAAGGCAGGAGGGTTCTGGGAATGCCATTAAAATTTAAGTATCCTTTAAATTCAAGTAAGGCTTAAGGTGTTCCTTTTACCCAGCTACCATCTTAGAGAAAACTTTCAGAGGGGTGACAGAATATGTAAGATATGGAGAGTAGTTGAATGGAGACTGATAGGAAACTCTAGGAGCATAGGCCCAGCCCCAAAAATCTCTCATTGGGTTACTGGAAGTGAAAGCCCTCAGCCAGCCCGCAAGCATGGTGGAGGTGGGAAGGGAAAGCACATTTCAATTTTTTTTTCAACGTTTATTTATTTTTGGGACAGAGAGAGACAGAGCATGAACGGGGGAGGGGCAGAGAGAGAGGGAGACACAGAATCAGAAACAGGCTCCAGGCTCTGAGCCATCAGCCCAGAGCCTGACGCGGGGCTCGAACTCACGGACCGTGAGATCGTGACCTGGCTGAAGTCGGACGCTTAACCGACTGCGCCACCCAGGCGCCCCGGGAAAGCACATTTCAAAACAAAGTATTATATATAGGTTTGGGTCAAATCCTTCCTTATGATGTTTATTTTTATTTTTTAAACTAGGGTTAGCCTGGTTGGCAAAACTTAGAGAAGATGTTTTTGGGTGTTTGTTGATGCATTATTCAACAATATGTTACAAGTTTAGAAATGCCATAGGAAATACGCTGTTGGCCTTCCATCCATATCAAACAAAACCAATACGGTACTTTTTCCTAATTAGCTCAGACTCGGCTTTAGAATCCTACTCATCACAGTAATTTAAGCAGCCGTTACCAAAAAATTAGAGTTGGCACATGAGTTAAAGCTCACTCATCATCTCAAATGCTTACAGATCAAGATGTATACCTAATTATTACTGTAGTATTATTACTAAGTTATCCTTTAAGAAATCTCTATTTTATGGTACCCACAAAATTTCTGTCAAAGCCAGATCCTTGTCTTTATAGTGCCCCATTTTGGCATGTACTTTGGAGTATACTTGGCTGGAGATGAAATGGCTTAGAAGAGTTTCCCTGGTATAGCACATTGTCTCATTCTTTCGCAATACTTTGAAAATCTCAAATCTTTTATTTGAAGGCAGAGAACTTTAAGCACTCAATAAATACTTGTTCATTTGACTTGCTCCAAATTCTCACATCATCACCAATGATAAATTGTATTCAGATAGGACGGTTCCATATAACTTGATCCTTATTTTAATGAGAGAGTCTACTGTTTTGCCATTAGAGGAGGTCAGGAAGCCCACCTCCCATGCAAAGAGGTAGAATGCCACATGACTATTCTTATGCAGCTTGGAGTTGCTGTACCGTGCTACATGGCTTCATTTATGTTTGGCTTCCAAAGGCCACGTTTTTAGGAACTTGGAAAAATCGCCTTTATCCGCTTCAATGATGTTGCAATCTTTCAGAATAAAATGCATAACTTTAGCCAAAATAGGCCACTGCCTTCCTCATTGTTATATTCCATGTTTCCCCAATTGCCTTAGAAATTTTTCCTTACACCTATCGACCATATTTGACTAATTCTGTAATCTTTTTGAAAGAAGGTCAATACTTTGTATATTTTAATGCATATTCATTATATACATACATATGTGAAATAGTTAACATTATAATTTCTGTGAGATATGTTAGTGGTGTTCGCAGTGGGTTCAGATCTGCTGCTGCATCACCATCTGTCTATTTATTTGTTTATTCAAGCAACAAATATTGAACCTCTACTAAGAGCCAGGAACTATGACAGGAGCAATAGGAAAGATGATACTGGGAAATTGTGGCATTTTCCTTTGCTGGTAGATGCAGAAGCAATGTCTGCACTCTTTCATTAGAATAACAACAGTCTAGTGCTAATTTAGGGACATTCACATTAGTTTTGTGTCTTCTGTACATAAAAAAAGAAAAACACACACCATTAGGGTAGCTTTAAATTCCATTATCTAGGTCATGTATTACTGGTCTGTATTAGCACGAAGCTCATTGTCAAGTAAAATCTTTTTATATTCTCATGGGAGCTGCTAAGTCACATTCCTTCTTTCCTTAACTTATACAATTCATTTTCTTCTTATTCTCTGTACAGTTTCCTTCATTCTCATAAAACTTCACGTCAGTATCAGCCATATTTTTAAGCCCAGAGAGAATGTTTTGAATTAGTGTACTATTGATGTAGCTCTCCAAAATATTGGTTTCTAAAGATATAAGTATGCTTTTGCCATCAAACAAATCACTGATAAACACATGGACTAGGACAAGGCCAAACACAAGCCTTGAAGCACAGTACCTCTCCAGTCAGGCACAAATTCCCCTCGCTCTGCCAAAACCTAGCTTACATTTCTTCACCTTAACCATAAACTTATTTTGAAAGAGCTTGTCAAATGTCTCAATATATTCTCTCTTATCTACACATTTTGTTCCTCCTAATTGTAAATGAAATTACTTTAGGATACCTTCTACTTAGACCTGAGAATAGGCTATTTCCAGTTCTTAAGATAGGGCAAAATGTGGAAAGCATCTCTCTAAGAAAGATAAATTAGTTAGTGCAACTGAGGCTGGGTTGGAGACGGAAAGACAGGAAAAAGGAACACAAGAGAGGAAGCCACTGACACAATCAAAACAACCGGTAATGAAAGCCCCAGCTAAGGTATGCGAAGTAAACACGGAATGGGTGGGAGAAATACTATCCATATTGGAAGGAAACAGTAGAGCTTCTTGGCTTTGAAGGAGACTCAAGGGTGACTCTGAAGCCCCAAAATGAAGAACTTTGGAGGGGCATCTAATATTCTAGTATGTAGCATTTGGTATAGAACAGGAGACATTAATTATCAATGTCAGTTTCACTTGAAATAACAAGTATAAAGTCACAGGCTACTTTCATTCATGACACATCACTTCACAACATTCTCCTTAGTTTCCCCTTGCTCCCTTCACCTCTAGCCCCTCAGATTTCTAAAATGAGTCTATAACTCAAACTGGTAATTGAAGGTTGGGCGTGAGGTTGAGGTTAGAGGCGGAAGAATGTTGGAAATCATACAGGAGGAAACAGAGGACTGAAACAAGGAATTGGTCAGTGAGGGAAGAGAAACAAGAGTCCAAGGATGAATATGAGCCCTCAAATACCTCACTGTCTAAAAAGGCACATGGATATCAATCAAATGATAGCATAGTGATCTAACTAGTACTATGAAGGTGTGCTGGGATCAATGCACTCAAGCTCAGGAGATTTACCAGAGTGTAAGGAAAAAGGATGTTGTCATTTAGAACATGAAACACTACTTAAAGAGGCATGGCTTGGGAGGAGAATCCTAGCAGGTAACTGCAGCAGTCAGAGGGTAGCTATCATGAGGTAGGAGAACAATGAAGTCATATACCATGCTTGCGTCTGTCCTGAACATAGGAACACACGCACAATGCCTAATTCTTGACCTTCAATGTTTTTGTTGCCTACCAATGAGCAATTAGCACACAACGGTATGTGAATCCAACCCAGGGTTAGAATGAAATGTTTCAATAAATTATGCCTCTACTCTCAAACAATAGTGTCATAAATTTGCCAAGCTGATTTTGGAAGCCAGAATAGCCCACATAAATCAATTTTAACTGGGAAGGTTTAGATCTAATCTCAATTAATAATGAACTTCAAATGGGATGTTGTCTTTACTCCAGCAGTTACCCAAATAAATATAGATCATTTATATTTTGACTTATCCCCATGGCTCTCACCGTTAGGACACTGGAATTATTGTCAATGGCAAAACAAAAAAGGAGAAAGAGAAGAAGGGGACTGGGAAAATGAATTTAAGTCCAACTTTTTCTTACTAAACACTTCCCTTCTGTTCAATTTTATTATTATTTTCAGAGAGCTATTAAATGTCATGTTTGGAGTAAATGTCATTAAACATCCAGAGGCAAATTAGAAAAATAACATCTGAATTTAATAATAAAATATCTCCTTAGAACTATACAAGCTGGTGAAAAGAGATTTCTCTGTACCTCATCACCCTCCCACATGTTCCCAACTCACACACTACCGCCAACCTTTCCTCACAAGGACATCCAGTGACAATGTGATTAACCAATGAAAGACAACTGTCTCACTGGCTTAGACTGTTTTGAGCTGCTTTAGTTATGAAGAAAGAACACTTTATTTTTCCCAAAAATGTTCTCCTTAGGATACCATGTAAACCATCCCTCAAGTTGGTGATTGGAGAAATTGCACATGATATTTAGCAGTCACATTCTTTCTAAATGTCAGCAACATGCTGGCCAACACTCAGATTATAGAATGGGAGTATTCTAACTTTAGAGACTTTTTAAAGGGAAAATTTTGTTCCAAACCCACATCAACCTATGGTGAGAAATGTTTTTAGGCTATTTTCAAGAGAGGTCACTACATTATTGATGGTCCTTTAGAAACACCGATCTGATTGAGCTTTGCATTGTCATTGGTTTAGAAATACCTAAGACATTTGTTTTCTAGCTTGATCTACAAATTTATTTTATTTTATTATTTAAAAAAAATTTTTTTTTTCAACGTTTATTTATTTTTGGGACAGAGAGAGACAGAGCATGAACGGGGGAGGGGCAGAGAGAGGGAGACACAGAATCAGAAATAGGCTCCAGGCTCTGAGCCATCAGCCCAGAGCCTGACGCGGGGCTCGAACTCACGGACCGCGAGATCGTGACCTGGCTGAAGTCGGACGCTTAACCGACTGCGCCACCCAGGCGCCCCTACAAATTTATTTTAATAATGATTCTACCTAATTGTTTTAGTTTCTTCTTCAGATGAAGGATTATCATAAGCCTTTGGAGTAGGGGGAAAGAGACAGATATTTATTTAATACTATGTTTTGTTTTTTTTTTTTCCCTAGGAACTTAAAAAATGACTTCTATCTTAATATATTCATTTCACTTTTTTGATAATAATGTAATTTATTGAGCAACTACTATGTGATGATTCTTTGCTGAGAATATTCCACATATTGTCTCTAACCCTCTCAACACCCCTGCATTCCAGGTATCATTAATTCTCTTTTACAGATGAAGGAGCTGAAAAATGGCAGACATAATATTTGAGTTGATCTAGCTAATCCAAGGTTCTTGCTTTAATTAGATCAAAATGGCATCTTCTATGCAAGAAATGATGACTTCATGTACATACAGTTTTCTGTTCACACTCTTTCATCATAACATCACCCATTAGACTATGGTAAATGTAGTTTGCTGCAGTAAATGTCATTCAAAATCTAGAGGCAAATTAGAAAAATAATATCTGCATGTTTTTGTTTTGTTTTGTTTAACATTTATTTATTTATTTTGAGAGACAGAGAGAGCAAGTGGGGGAGGGGCAGAGAAAGAGGGGGAGAAGGAGACCAAGTAGGTTCTGTGCTTTCAGCCCAGAGCCGGATGCAGGGCTCAGTCTCACCAAGTTTGAGATCATGCCCTGAGCAGAAATCAAGAGTCAGATGCTGAACCGACTGAGCCTCCCTGCTCCAGGTGCCCCAATATCTGTGTTTAATAAGAAAATTTTTGTTAGAACTGTATAAATTGGTGGAAAGAAAATCTCTGTACCCCTACATGTTCCCACAGACATCTCATGATAAAGCACATATCCCGTGAAAGACAACTATCTCACTGGCTCCATAAGTGAGAGGGCATGTACAAAGTTTGAAAGGTCCTCCCCACCCACACACACCAGTAGTCGCTCATGTAGCTGAGAATCTAGATATCTTCACAGCGTCATGATTCTCTAATTAATCATGGGTCCATATAAAAAGGGTCACCTGAAAGACATGTATGTACCTCCATAAAATTACCACCCCGAACATGGTGCACTGTAATTTAATATTTCTTAAGAATCATTTGGATGCATTCTTACAGTTCAGTTCTGGGAAAATTTGTATTTCCTAATGAAAGAAATAACAAAAGTTAAGAATATTAATAACAAAATAACTCTGAGGAAAATAGCATGAAGTGTGGGGAAGAGCTCATCAGCGATGGAGACCAATTATGTTTCTGTTTTGCCGTGTGCCTGGGTTTTCAGAAAATTGAGATTTATATTGTGCATTAAATTGCAGCACTTACCTTTAGCCTAAATTGCTGGCAAAAATGACTTATCTTTTGATGGCTTCTATTATTTGATATTTAATCTTTTGTTCTTAGTTTAGTGTTCTGTTTTATATGTGTTTGATCTTAAGATGTCTCCAATAACTTTTTATGTGAAATTACTGTAAACAATACAATTAAAAATAAAACAGTTTTTATTTGTTCCGCTTAAGAATGCCTACATCTCTTTTTTTCCGACATTGTTTGCATTAATCACACAAATCTAATCATTCATAGATTCCTTTGACTCTTTCTTAAAGATTCTTTCTTTCCTTCCTCTTCCTCTTACCATTTCCACCTCCCTCATTCTAATCCAAACTCTCCTCATTGTTAATTTACTGAACATTCCCCAACTATTTTCCTCTCCCCAATCTCTTTTCTTTCCAGTTATTCTCCTCTCCCTCCTGCCCATAAATGGGCTTTGGTAATTACTGCGTTTCAGTTGCTGTGTACTTGTAGTTTAATGATGAACAAGATATACCCCAAAGACAGACCTTAAATGAATACTATTAATCAAATAAATACTGCAACAGAAAAATGTACAGGGGCTGCTTTGATCTAACGCAGGGTTTCTCACACTTAGCACTATTGACATTTTGTATCGAGGTGGGGAGGAGCTGTACTGTATGCATTGTAGAACATTTAGCAGCATCCCTGGCCTCTACCCACTACATGCCAGGAGGACTCCCTAGTTGTGACAAGTGAGTGTCTCCTGGTATTGCAAAACGTCCCCTGATGGCAAAATTGCTCCCTATTTGAGAATCACTGCTCAACTGTATAGTCTATGTGGGTTGGGGGTGGCTTTGTGTAGCAGTGTTTACCTGTTAATAGGCCATTTGGATTTAGAACTGAAGGACGAGTATGAATTAGTAGGAATTAAGTTGTGGAAAGAAAGGGGTAGGAGGCTGTGGGGGTTGGGAGAGTCTCAGTGTTCTAGGATGGAAGCCTAGTACATCAAAGACACTGAGATGAAAATGAACCTGGAAAATTCCAGGATCTGAAAGAAGCCCAGTGTGGACTACTGATACAGAGTGTGTTGAGAGAGTGGCTACCACTAAGGTTGAGAGATGCACCCATCCAGTCCGTCTGTGGACTGGACTTAGTCTCAGAACTAAGAACAGTGAGAAACACTAAATGGTTTTTAGCAGGAAAATGACAAGATATTGAATTCAACCAGGATAATGGTTGGAGTTGGGAGGAAGGGGAAGACAGCCTACAAGTGTATCTTCAGTGAATGAGGTTGGGGCTGGTCAGGTGTGTTGATGGCAATGACAAGTAGCAGGGGTCTGGCCATTGGCAAATGGCATAAGAACATGTATATATGCATACTCTTCCTATCTATTTTAATAAGAGGGTCAGTTCTGAAAGAATCTTGGAAGCCTTTGTAGGATAATACCGGCTACCCCTCCCAACCCTTGGGGAGGGAAGGTGAGCATGATGCAGAAGGAGCAGCTCTGACTGGAAAGGAGCATGGAGGAAGCAGCTTATAGGAGACAAGGAGAGAGAGAATGTTTGTTGAAGAGGTTAAGGACACAAGGCCGTTTTCATCAAACTCCTGTTTGTATGCAAGGAAGACAGGGGGTGGAGTCTGGGGCTAGAGGGAAAGGAGGTACAGCTATTTCTAGAAAAGACAGCCTGGCATGGTTTAGATGTCTGGGGATCCTGACCCTTTGGGCAATAAGCAGGGAAGGCTGGGAATGTGATACAAGGAAGATTAGCTCTGAGTATCCTGTGGGGCAGACAGGGAGACCTGGAGATTTTGGTATCATGAAATAAATCCTCCCAAACACCCACTTCTATAATGCTACCCTCTAATCCATTCCTCCCCAACCCTTCCAGAAACCTGGCAAACAAATAAGGCCTTTTACAGCCTATCTTCCAAACCTTGGTTGCAGTTTTGCTTCAGATGAGCTTTGCTCTGCCTGGCCTGGTCTTATCATTGTGACAGTGTGCCTTGTTCTCTTCCCCTGTCCATGTCCCAAACCTGGTTTTTCCTCTCCAAACCCTATCCAGTTTAGAGGGCCTAGCTCATATCCTACCTCTTCTGTGGTACCTTCTCAGAATACTGTACCCACAAGTGTTGCCTGCTCTTCTTTTTTTTTAAATGAAGTTTACTTATTTATTTATTTAGAGAGACAGAGAGAATTTCAAGCAGGCTCCCCACCATCAGCACAGAGCCTGATGTGGGGCTCGAACTCATGAACTGTGAGATCATGACCTGAACCAAAATCAAGAGCCAGATTGTTCAATCAACTGAGCCACCCAGGTGTCCCTGTTGCCTGCTCTTTTTTTTTTGCCTGCTCATCTTAATTGGCATTTAATTAAAAAGTGCTTTGGGGCTTCTTCTGTGCTGCTTTCTTATATATTAATTTTTCATGGTTGTGAATTTGTGTTTTCTAAAGCTGAATTGCAAATTTGTTGTCATACAGGATGAGGCTCTATGTCTCTTAATATACTCCTAAAAGCCTAATATAGGACTTGACACATAAAAGTCACTCAACTGTTATTTAATTAACACATTGGTTAAGATACATATCACTTTCCTGAGACAGATGCAGGGGAGCATTGGAGTCCCTGCCATGTGGCAGGTACACTCAAGGTGTGAATATGCCTGGGCATTTATTTTTTTCTCCTTTGCACAAAGGCTCTGGGAAGGACTCTGGCATGCTACTATGCTCATTTAAGGAAAACCCACTGTCTTTTGTCAGACAACTCTGGGACAGACCCAGAATAGCAACTTCAAGTCTTCAGCTTTAGCAACAAGGAGGTGAGAGCAGTTCTGGGCCTGGATGGAGTGGTCAGGAATGCAGGGAAGGACTGGATTGAGTCAGATCACCCGCGGGGGACTACAAGGACATTGGAGCCGGGGGAAGAACAGGACATTGAGGGATGTCAAAAGGAGGTGACAGTTATCCAACAGTTTGCCTCCAGTTTGTGTTCTGAAGTTTAAATTGTGAACTGCTGCAGGGAACATTTCAGAGAGAGTGAGCAATGAACAGACTTTTACTTCTATGGTCATATTGGAAATACATATTCTTCCCCAGTTTGCATTTTCAGACCCTTAGCTGAAACAATAGGCGTGAGGAAAGGACAGTTTGGTGTCGGCAAAGAAAGAAAAGAGTGGTGATGTGCTCACGTTTGACCAATTTGAGCACTTTCAAACAAAAACGTGGCTTTTACTGTTTTGTACAGTGACATCTTTGCCAACTCGCCTCCCCATAAGTACAGATGATGGTAGATCCGTTTTTCCCAACCTGTCACTGTTTGGCTGCCCATTGGTAATTGGCAGATTTTTCTGTCTCCCTCTGGTTGGGGGTGGGGGCAGTAGAGCTCTAAACCAGGCACAGGCAACACTCTAACAAAGTCCTGACTGATGCCAAGCATGATGGGAGGGTTACTGCATTGTCTTTCCACATTACCTTTTTATTATTCCAGCTCAGGTTTATTTTCACCATTAATAATAACACTGATGTGTGGTGAGTCCTTCAGCAAGCCTGAAACTGAAAAGTCACTTGTTTTATAGAGTGGGGGTTAGTTTTCCAGGTCTCCCTGCCTCGCTTGGGTCGATTTCACTTAGATTTGGGTCTAAATCAAGGGCCTGTTGAGAAATTCCTACTCAATTGGAATAGGTTACCATGTGTATTAACCATATCTTTTATTTTCAGATGCTTTGACATCTTGGGGCCTTGCTGATCCTGAAGGAGGACTGCTTCTCCTGGGATTAGCTAATTCCTAGAGATTGCAAAACTTCCAGCATATCTTCCATATGCAAAGCAACCAATCCAGAGCCCATACCACCTCCTTCTTAGGGCCATTCTCATACTCATACTCTAGGCCACTGTCTTCCTGCCCTAGTTACCCTAGGACCAGGGACCAGACAAGCAGGGACCACGCCCTCTCCCCAGAGCCTGCTGAAATTAAACTAGCCATTCCCAAGTTGTTTAAACTTTGTTCCTTTTTGCAGAAAACCACAAAAAGGCTCTAGTCTGTGTTTCCCCCTCACTCCTCTGCCTCCTGACCGACCCCGATACCTCCCTGTGTGACCCCTCATATGATGTAGCATGCCCCTTTCTCTTGGGATCTGGGTAACAACTATCTTTTCAAAGATAATCATCGCCTAAATCTGTTGTTGGCCTCACCATACCTAGATAATAATAAAACCTACTTTTTCAAACATGCATTTACAAATACTGAACCAACTTGCATCATAACCTTATAAATGATATGGCCTTCAATATCAGCTGACTCCATTTTTGTGGGTCATATTAATCTTTCCTGAGCCACAAATATTAATATTCCCCAATCTTCACTATGTAAGCTAGTCACAGAGAATCTGGATGAATGTTTTATTATAATCCACATCAAGTTTATGTCACTATATAGATCATTTTAACATTACATTCTCTATAACTAGATTATGAGGTATTTGAAGGAGGGGGCAATGGTGATACTGTTATTGTTTTTTTGTTTATTTGTTTGTTTTTACTAAAGGAACATGATACTTTCTTGGCATTTCTGGCAGCACGGTGAAGTGAAATGAGTATATACTTTTGGCCAAATAGTGCTTAACCTCTACCTGAAAAGTTTCTTTTCAATTCAGTGTCAGCTTTGGAAGGGATAAAGCTGAAGTGGTAAGAGAGAATAGAGACAATTATTTAGTCAATGAGAGAAACCGGTTTAGTCATGTGGCCACTTAGATAACCTATAAAACCGTACGCTACCCTTTTATTATGTTAGTCACAGGGTAGGAACCTTGTAAGTCACGGAGATAAACTTCTTGTTAAATGTCTTCCTTTTGTGTTTTGTATGTAGAACGTGTACATTCTAGTCTTCCCTATCTGTCTAAAATAGAGTTCATATTACAGTTTAATCCCTACTCCTGTAAGGGGAACTCATAACAGCCCCAAGTATACTCCAATTATTTCCTCACCAAATCAGTACATCAGCCACAGTTAACAATGGCATATTGTTATTCTCCTGCTGTCTCTCACTAGAACCATGTCTGCTGCCGACAAAGGTCCCTAGAAAGGCTTCATGGCTGGCTCTGCTGAAAATACATAGGATCAGCACTCCTATAGGGATGCCAAAGGTGCTATTCCCAGCTATGGGGTATTCCCCTGGGTACTGGCCCAGAAGTGCCAGACTTAGGTTTCACTGGGAGACAGGAAGAATCATTTCCACTCTGCTTCATTGCTACCTTTCATGACGTTTCCTGTGGATAGTTTGACTTTTGGGTTCATTACTCTAACCGTGGTGGTTCATACCCAGCTCAAGGAGTCAGAGGGTGATAGATCTAGCAGGCCACCAACTCATTCCTTCTCTCTTCTCAGCTCTTACCTGCCTCTCTTTCCACCCAGCAATATAATTTACTCAAGATGCAGCATGTGCACCAAAGAGTTTTTAAAATACCGGAGTCCATATATTTCAACTTCACCGTGGATGCTTTGCTTTACCTCTATCTGTAAGAGACCCCTTAAGATGGTTTTCCAGGGCAAAGGAAGATCCACACCAAAGGTGAGTTCAAGTCCCCACCATTTGCAGTAAGAGAAAAACTCAATGCTTTGAAATTATAGTTTTTCATTCTATCCTCTCCATCAGATTCTTGGAGATCTTAGGGCTGATTTAAAATTCAAGGCCAAGAACTTCTTTTTCTTCATTTGTCTTTGCAATAAGGCAGTTTCTACTAATCTAGGGGTTTGCAATGCTGGATGCATATTAGAATCACCTTGTGGCAGGGGGTGGCTATTAAAATATATTGGTAACTGGAGTCCACCCAAGATCGATTACATTAAAATCTGTGGGGGCTGGGTTCAGAAACTGATAGTTTTTTAAAGTTGCCCAGATGATGACACTATACATTGGGATTAAGAACCACTGTTGTAAGCACATGACTTAGGGACAGGGAACTCCAATTTGAGAAACTGACTAGATAGATTACATCTATTCTTCCTTCCATGTGAGACTTCAGGAATCACTATCCTTTTCCTTGTTTGACAAGTAAAGGGCAACTCAATCTAATTATCGCTAATTGCTATCCCCTGTGACATGAGCTGATTCTTGAAAGGTTTGAAGTTGTTGGATCAGCACTCTGATTATTTTCTTGTGGGCACTTTGCTGCCATTAGGAGACATTGTCTCCAGGTGGGCTTCCACTCTAGTTGTCGGTTTCCCACAGGTGGGGTTAATAAAGGAATCCATACATTTATCTTCTTCTCGATTCTCCTGAAAATAATACTTTCCTTCAACTGGGAAAATGTATATACACAAAAATAAATTATATACACTTTCAGAGCAGGGGTTAAATAAGTTTAAAACAAAAACCTAGATAGCCTGATTTTATATTCACCAACTCTGAATTATTGTTAAACATTGCTTAACATAGTTATGGCTTACTTATCCTTAAGCAGAATTAACTCAATCTGAGTATCAAAGTGGATTTATGTACCAACATCACTTGCTTTTTTAATTTTGACAGCTCCAGTAGGAGTCAAAATTTGTGAAGTCTTTTATTCAGGCTGGAATTCTCTTAACAACCATTTAATACTTTCATAGAAAAGGTATCTGTTTGGGTTTTCAGCATCTTAGCACTCTATTCCTATCTGCTTTCAGTTGAAGGAAGCAGAAAACCACAGAGAAAAGTTATAGAGACTTTGACCTTGGTAAAGCTACTCATTGTTTCCTCTCTCATGGAAAACTGTCTGAGTATCTCTTCCAGTTCTTGCTCCATCTGGTATTTACCATGTATTTATGTGCCTTGGCACTATTATCAATCAGAAAAAACCTAGAGGCATAAATTTTTGCTTAAAGCTTTAATTACTAAAGTCTCAGTTTACCAGGACAAGATAATTAAAAAGAACATGTGTTATAAGTAGTAAAAAATATATTTAAACAACATTGTTTTTCCATGGCACAGCAGAAATGTGACTCTTATTTTAAAAATTATACTGAAAACATAGTGAAACTTTCTTAATGTTTTCATACATAAAAAATATTTTCCAAGAATATCAGTTTCTTTTTTTCCATTCTTTGGACCTTACTTGAAATATAATGCTTCCATTGATATGATCTAGAAATTAATTAGATGTTTATAAAAGTTAATTTAATTGACAAAGAACATGTCAAGAATTTTCCATGTTATTGTATTATTAAGGATTGGTAAATGTCCATATTGGTAATGGAATAATATTCAGTACATGCAGAAGAAAAGTATGTCTTTCAAGAAGGTGTATAAAGGCACTACTAAAATTACACATGTAATGAAGATAAATATGAGTCTTGAAATAAGGAATTAATGTTACCCATTATCTCTCTTAGTTTTCCACTGGGGATTTGTATAGAGTCTTTCATATAATGAACAAAAGGATGGTGTTTTATTTTGTGAATTCATGGCCTAACTCATTAGAATACAATGATGATTTATGTATTAGAAACGTGGAAGTGAGACAAAGACTGTGACTGCATAGTGTACACAATATACCACTCATCTTTGCTGCATCTGTAGCAAAGTCCATCTGCACTATTCAGTTTCCTCAGCTATTGATTTTTGTAAAAAAAGATCAGGTAAGTCACACACTCAATATAATTGAGCACAAAATTACTGTCATTAATATTATTTTAAGTGAGTGGATTGTCATAAGAATTTGTGAACGATTCCAGGGTATAAATCACCTTGAGTTTGCACCAAGAGCAACCTCTTGTCTTTCTACCAAGTCTCTACCAGTCATCTATACAACCTCATCCCTTGTGACCATCCTATTTTTCAAACATCCACACATACATCTAAGAATTGTTTTTGAAGGCATACTACGTGTAAAGCTATGTACTATATGGAGACAAAGATGAATGCGACACAGTTCCTCAACACAGTAAATTCCACTTTTAACTGCAATCTAAGGCAAAGTATGTCAAATAACAATGAGAAACGTTGAAGTAAAGCTCATAGTGGTTTCAAGGAGAAATAACCGGCTTGGTAACTAAGGCAAACCTAATAGAAGTAATATTTCATCTGCTCCTGCATTAAACAAATACAGGCAATGAGAATAGCATAAGATTCAAGTGGCAGTGGTAGTGGTGGGAAAGGGAGAATGATAGATTTTCAACAAATAGGGGAAATATTTCCAAAGAAAACAAATGGTGCAAAGGAGTGCTCTTGAAGGAATATTCATTGAAATGATGCATACTTTTCTATAAATCAGGAATTAGAGATAAAGTACAAAATTTTTTTTAATTCGATTTATTAAAACTAAAAAAAAAAAAAAACCCTCCAACATTTCAGCCATTTCTTCCAGTCCCTCATTCCCCACTTCTGGGAATCACCAATCTGTTCTCCATATTTGTGGGCTTGGATTTGTGAATTGATTGATTCCACACGTAAGAGAGATCATATGTTATTTGTCTTCTTTTGTCTGATTTATTTCACTTATCATAATTCCCTCAAGATCCATCCATGCTGTGGTAAATGGTAAGATTTTGTAATTTTTTATGGCTGAATAATATTCTGTTATATATATACTGCAATTTCTTTATCCATTCATCCATCAATGAACACTTAGGTTGTTTCCGTATCTTGGCTACTCTAAATAATTTTGCAGTGAACTTGGTGGTGCACATATTCTTGTCAATTACTGTTCTCATTTTCTTTGGATAAATATACAGAGGTGGAATTGCAGTATCATATGATGGTTCTATTTTTAATTTCTTGAGGAACCTCCCTCCATACTGTTCTCCGTGGTAGCTATAACACCTCACATTCCACCAACAGTGAAGGAGGATTCCCTTTTCTCCATACCCTTGTTAATACTTATTTTTTATATTTTTGATAATAGCCATTCTGACAGGTGTGAGGTGATATCTCGTTGTGGGTTTTTGATGTGCATTTCCCTGATGATCACTGATGTTAAGTATCTTTTCATGTATCTGGTGGCCATCTGTATGTCTTATTTGGAAAAATGTCTATTCAGGTATGCTGCCCACTTTTTAATAAGATTGTTTTTGTTTTTGTTTTTGCTACTGAGTTGTATGAGTTACTTATGATTTTGGATATTAACCCTTTATCAAATATATGCTTTTTAAATATTTTTCCCCTTCAGTAGGTTGCCATTTTAATTTGTTGATGGCTTCCTCTGCTGTACAGAAACTTTTTAGTTTGATGTAGTCCCATTTATTTTTGTTTTTGGTGCCTTCAGTTTTTGGAGTTAGAGCCAAAAAAACCCACCACCAATTGATATTGATATTGACCAATATCAATGAGCTTACCACTTATGTTTTCTTCTATGAATTTTATGGCTTCAGGTATTATATTTGAGTCTTTAACCCATTTTGAGTTTATTTTTGTGTAAGAAAGCAGTCTAGTTTCATTGTTTTGCATGTGGCCATCCAATTTTTCCAATGCCACTTATTGAGAAGACTGTTTTTTCCCTATCATATATTCTTGACTCTTTTGTCATAAATTAATTGACCACATATGTATGAGTTTATTTCTGGGCTTTCTATTCTGTTTCATTGATGTTTGTTATCTGTTTTTATGCCAGTACCATACTGTTTTACTTACTAAAATACATTTAGACTTAGGTTTGAATCAGGGGAAAGAATATTCCAAGTAGTGATAACAAAAGGCCCTAGGATAGGTACAACTTAGTATGTTTGAGGTATGGTAAAAACATGACCATAGCTGAAGCAGTTGTGAAGGGGACAGTGGTAGAGGATGATGTTGGAAAGGAAGTTGGGGACTTGCTCTTATAGGACTTGTAGGCCACGTAAGGGTTTAACCTTTATTTTAATTACAATGAAAAATCATTAGAGAAGTTTAAGTAGGGATGTACATGGTTAGATGTATATTTCAAGAAAACATGGTGGTGTCAGAGGACTAAGAGTAGAAGCCAGAAATTCAGTGTGGAGTTTCTTGAAATAGTCCATGTGAATTATGATGGTGACTTGGCCTAAGGTGGTGATTGTTGAGATGGAGCAAGAAAAGTCAGTATCAGTTTTGAATACAGAGTGAATAGAATGTGTTGGAGTAGCCAGGGCAGTCAGAAAATCACAGGAATTAAAAATAACACCTCGACTTTTTTTTTTTTTTTTACTTGACAAAATGTGGGCAAGGTTGGGTGGGCAGGGATGCCATTTTCTGGTGGGAAGGATTAAACAGGATGCCAATTTGACATTCAAAAGGGAGGTCAGTTAAGCAATTCATTACACAAGTCATGAGTCTCAAGGAGAGATCAGAGCTGGAAATACAGATTTAGGAGTTTTAGGCATACATGGGGGGATTAAAGCCATGAGACTGGATAAGATCACCTTGGGAGAAAGTATGACTAGAGAATGGTACAGGTACATCCCTAGAAAGTCTAATGAATTATCAGAGAAGGAGGAACCAACAAAGAATAAAGAGAAGGAAAGACACTGCTCTAATCATCAATTATCATATTAAACTGCAATGTTACAATGTTCTCAGAAGCTATTGTAATACGAAAAGGAATTTTCATCCTTTTGTGTCTCTGCCAACTGACTTCTGACTGCTATATATTTTTTTTAATTACTACTCCTCGTCCAAGATGTGAGTTCTTAATTTGCTGTGTTTAATATGCAGTGTACCAACAGATTAGTTATCTCTTCTTGTTGAAGAAGCGTGACAAGCCTAACTAGACAAAAATGCCCACTCTCACCACTTCTATTCAACATTTTATGGTGGATTCTAGTGTAGTAAGACAAGGAAACAAATAAAAGAATTGGGTAAAAGGGGGGCACCTGGGTGGCTCAGTCGGTTAAGCATCTGACTTTTGATTTTGGCTGTTATGGTCTCACAGTTTGTGGGTTTGAGCCCTGCATTGAGCTCTGCACTTACCATGCAGAGACTGCTTGGGATTCTCTCTGTGCCTCACTCTCTGCCCCTCCCATGCTCACACACACATATGTGCACACTCTCTCTCAAAAAAATAAAGCAAAACATTTTTTTAAAAGAATTGGGTAAAAAAAAGTGTAAGAATTGGAAGGGAAGAAACAAAACTATTATTATTTTCAAATTATGTGATTGGCTAACTAGAATACAGCACATAATCAACAAATTGTTAGAATAGGGGAGTTTAACAGAGTAATCTGACATAAAGAAAAATACAAAATGAAGTACACATCTATGCAGCAGCACAAACCGAAAATATTTTTTAAAAATAGAAATCATTTATAATAGCAACAAAAAAGATAATTAGTAATAAATCTAACAAAAGGTTTGCAAGACTTATATAGAAAACAGTTCAAAACTTCAAAATAAAGATGTCAATTTTTCCCCAATTATTCTATAGACCCCATGCAATTCTATTAAAAACCTCAACTGGGTGTTTTGAGGAACTTGATTAGCTGGTTCTAAAATATATAAGGAAGAGTGGATGCCGAAGATAGCTAAGTCATTCAAGAAGTAGAATAAGGTGGAGAGATTTATTTTACTAGATATTAAAAAATATTTATTATATACCTATTAGAATGAAAATAGTGAAATATTGGGGCACAAATAGACATAATGACTTGAACAGACCAGAGAACCCAGAAACAGATCTAGCACATATGAAAAATTGATATAGGATAGAGGGGACATGATATACCTTTGGAATAATTATGAAGTATTACATACGGAAAAAATGAAATCAGATTCTTACCTCACACAAAGCACACAATTCCGTTTGAGAGGGATTAAAAGAGTTGAATGTGAAATGCAAAAACTTTAAACTGTTTAGAGGAAATACAACAGAATATTTTATATTGGTATAGGGAAGGATTTCTCAAATGTGACACAAAACCACTAGTCATTAAAAAAATTAACCTAGGGAATGTTAAAATTAAGAAAGTCTGTGCATCAGAAGGCCTCATAAATACAGCAAAAACTATGGGCCACAAACTTGGAAAATATGTTTGCAACGTATAAAATGGATAAAAATATTAATATTCAGAATTAGGGTGGTGGTAAAATTTCGAGGCAGACAATCACATTTTATTCTGAGTTAATGGCAGCTCTGCATTTGAGAATGTGCTTTTTGGAAATGTGCAACATGGCAACATGTTCTAAAATATATAAAGAACTCATAAATAATAAAACAAACAACTAAATAGAAAAAGTTAAAAGATACAGATATTTCATGAAACAGCAAATGCAAATGGCCTATCTGTGTCACAATAATATGCTAATCTTCAGTAGTAATAAGAATATAAATTAATATTAATAAATATATTAATAAATATTAATAAAATAATGTGGGGGTCCTCCTGTTAAAAATTTTAAATAAAATCTGTGAGTTCTACATAACTGAATAAAAGTGCTGTATTTTACAGGACAATATGAGAATCTCTTGAGTAAATAGGATTCTATAAATGTATGTGTTTAACAAATAATTATCTTTAAAAATATCTTTGAATTCCATTTTAAAGCAAAA
Source organism: Felis catus (assembly GCF_018350175.1). Taxonomy (NCBI): domain Eukaryota; kingdom Metazoa; phylum Chordata; class Mammalia; order Carnivora; family Felidae; genus Felis; species Felis catus. Next base: position 46,893,845 of record NC_058376.1, read on the forward strand.
GATATAATGCATATATCCCTCTCTTGATGAAAATGGGTATTTTCCTAAAATTCTCCTGTGCAATCTCATATAAGCAAACAATCCATTTTCTTCTTTTGTCAATGGTGTCTTGGTAATGCATGAGATACAGCTTCAGGGTAGAAATTCTCTTCTGAACTTTCCAAACCTCTCCAAAAGGTGGCTGAGTAGCAGCCTGTCAAATTAAAGAAAGGTATTCTCATTCAAGAGGAATTTCAGTTTCATTTAAAAAGGGGGGTCCTTCCTAAACAGTCTTGTGGTCTGAGCTTTTTGCTTGTGGTACGTGCTGCTGTTAAAAGCGGCTCAATTTTATTACATGTAAAAAACAATCTTCCAAGGAAAATAATAAATACATTTCTAATTTTGTCCTTGTGGGATTATTCCATTGGAAAAAATTATGTGAAGCCTTGGGCCAGGTATCCAAAAACAGTTGGAAGTCAAGAGCACTGGAGAGGGCACTCAGCCTGAATGTTTTGTCTGCAGAATGTGAACTTTTAAAATTTTATTCCTTCTAAGTTTTGCTTGAGACATCTTTGTTTTCTCCAGCCTTTCCTTGCAGACATTTATTTTTAAAATTTGGTTAAGGATTATTTTCATGGGTCTGCTAAATAGAGTCTTCAGTAATAGAGAAGAATGGTTTTTACTTTTACTTATCTAGATATTTGCTCAACATTCCATTACAGTTGTTCTTAATCTTTATGGAGCTATAGATTTGAAAATGTTATAAAAGCCTAAAAATTTTTTATAGGCACATGTAGTTGAAGGGGACTGTAGTCTCCCAGATTAAGCACGTGTGTGTGTGTGTGTGTGTGTGTGTGTGTGTGTGTGTGTGTGTGTGTGTTTAAGAGACCATTCTTTTTCCACTGAGAATTCCTGGCTTCCTTTTCAAATATTAGTTGACCATATAGGCAGGGGTTTAATTTCTGTACTCTCTATAATGTTCCATTAGTTTGTGTGTCTACTTTTATGCCAGTACCACACTATCTGTGTTTTTAAAAAATGTTTGTTTATTTTGAGGGAGAGAGGGAGAGAGGGAGAGAGGGAGAGAGAGAGAGAGAGAGGGAGAGGGAGAGGGAGAGGGAGAGGGAGAGGGAGAGGGAGAGGGAGAGGGAGAGGGAGAGGGAGAGGGAGAGGGAGAGGGAGAGGGAGAGGGAGAGGGAGAAAGTGAACTGGGGAGGAACAGAGAGACAGGGAGAGGGAGAATCCCAAGAAGGCTCCACACTGTCAGTGCAGAGCCCAATGCCGGGCTCAAGCCCACAAACCTTGAGATCATGACCTGAGCCAAAATCAAGAGTAAGACACTTAACTGACTGAGCAACTCAGTATCCCATGGTGTATGTGTGTATGTGTTTTAACTATATCTTTGTCATATAGTTTGCAAGGAAGTGAAAGTGCTCCAGCTTTGTTCTTATTCAAGATTGCTTTGGCTATTTAGGTTCTTTTGTGGTTCCATATAAATTTTAGGTTTCTTTTTTCTATTTCTATGAAAAGTGCTATTGGAAGTTTCACGGGAATTGCATTGAATCTATAGATAGCTTTGGGTCTCATGGACATTTTAACAACATTAATTCTTACAATTCATGAGCATGGAATGTCTTTCCATTTATTTGTCTTCTTCAATGTCTTATGGATTTCAGTGTGCAGATCTTTCATCTATTTGGTTAAATTTATTCCTAAGTATTTTATTGCTTTTGATGTTTGTAAATGGGACTGTTCTCTTAATTTCTCTTTCACACAGTTCACTGTTAGTATATAGATACACCGCTGATTTTTATACATTGATTTTGTATCCTGCAACTTTACTAAATGTTTATATTAGTTCTAACAGTTTTATGATAGAGTTCTTAGATTTTTCTGTACGTACTATCAGACATCTGCAAATAGAGACAATTTTATTTCTTCCTTTCTGATTTGGATGTCTTTTCTTTTCATTCATTCTTTTTTCTTGTCTAATTGTTCTGGCCAAGACCACCAGTATTATGTTGAGTGAGAGGTGAGAGTGGTCATCCTTGTCTTGTTCTTGATTTTAGAGGGAAATTTTTCAGCTTTCGTGAGATGGTAGTTGTGGACTTGTAATATACAGCCTTTATTATGTTGAGGTATGTTCTATCTATGCCCACTTTGTGGACAATTGTTATCATGAAAAGATGCTGAATTCTGTCAAATGCATTTTCTATATTTATTGAGATGATTATGTGATTTTTATCCTTCATTTTGTTTGTGTTGTGTAACATAATGATTGACTTGCAGCTTTTGAACCATTCTTGCATTCCCAGAGTAAATCCATCTTGATCATGATGTACAGTCCTCTTAACGTACTGCTGAATTCGTTTTGCTAATATTTTGTTGAGAATTTTTACACCTATGTTTATCAGGAATATTGGTCTGTAATTTTCTTGTGCTGTCTTTGTCTGGTTTTGGTACTCATAAATTAGTTTAAAAGTATTCCCTCTTCTTCTGTTTTTTAAAAGAGTTTGAGCAGGGTTAGTATTACATCCTCTATAAATGTTTGATAGAATTCATCAGTGAAGCCATCTGGTTTTGGACTTTCTTTTTGTTGGGGAGATTTTTGATTACTGATTTAATCCCCTATTATTAACAAATAGTCTATTCAGATTTTCTATTTCTCTCTGATTCAGTCTTCGTAGGTTGTATATTTCTAAATTTATCAATTTATTCTAGGTTGCCTAATTTGTTGGTGTATAATTGTTCATAGTAGTGTTTTATGATCTTTTGTATTTGTGTGATATCTGTTGAAATGTCACCTGATTATCTGATTTTATTTATTTGAGTCTTCTCTTTCCTTGGTGAATCTAGCTAAAGGTTTTATTTCCCCTGAGTTTTCTATTTTCATAATTATTTTAATAAATGGAGTTATAATTATCATATGACATTACAGATTTGTTTTGACTTACGATGGGGTTGCATCCCGATAAACTCATTGAAAGTTGAAAATATCCTAAATCAAAAACGCATTTAATAAATCTAACCTACCCAACATGACAGCTTAGCCTAGTTTACTTTAAACATGCTTAGAACATTTACATTAGCCCACAGCTGAGCAAAGTCATCTAACACAAAGCCAATTTTATAATAAAGTATTTAATATCTCATGTAATATACTGAATACTGAAAGTGAAAAACAAAATGGTTGTACAGGTATAGAATGGTTGTAAGTGTATCAGCTGTTTGCCCTCATGATTGCATGGCTGATGGGAGCTGCAGTTCACTGCCACTGCCCCAAATCATGGAATGGTATTGTACTGCATTGCTAGCCTGGGAAAAGAACAGAATTCAAAATTTGAAGTACAGTATCTATGAAATGTGTATTGCTTTTGCACCATTATAAAATCAAAAAATCTTAAGAGAAATCATTCTAAGTTGAAGGCTGTGTATTAGTTTCAGGCGTACAACATAGTGACTCGATATTTGTGTACACTGAAATGATCACAAGTCTAGTCACTATCTGTTACCACACATAGTTACAATTTTTTTCTTCAGGTAAGATATTTTAAGGTTTACTCTTTTAACAGCTTTCAAATATGCAATGCAATATTAACTATAGTCACCATACTGTACATCTTCATGATGTATTTATTTTATAACTGTAACTTGTACTTTTTGATGAACCTTACCAACTCCTACCTCTCTTCTCTCTGGCAACCACCAATCTACTCTGTATCTATGAGCTTGGTTTTGATTTGTATTTTTTTTTTTATGTTCCACATATAAGTGAAATCATATGGTATCTGTCTTTCACCGTCTAACTTATTTCACTTAGTACAAAACCCTCAAGTACGGTTCATTTGTGTTGTTGCAAATGGCAAGATTCCATTCTTTCTTATGACTGAGTAGTAGTAGTATTTGTGTGTGTGTGTGTGTGTGTGTGTGTGCGCGCGCGTGCGCGCGCGCTTGCACGTTCTTCATTCATCCATTGATGGACATTTTGGTTGTTTTCATATGTTGCCTGTTGTAAATAATGCTATATAATGAACATGAAAATACATATTTCTTTTCAAATTAGTGGGGTTTTTTTTCAGGTAAATAGTCAGAAGTGGAATTGCTGGATCATATTGTAGTCCTAGTTATAATTTTTTGAGGAACCTCCATACTGTTTTCCATAATGGCTGTACTGATTTACATTCCACCTATATTACAAACCTATAGTAATATAAAAAGTATGAAATTAGCATAAAAACAGACACATAGCTAAATGGAACAGAATAGAGAACCCCAAAATAAACCCATGAAGCTATGGTCAATTCATTTGCAAAAAGTAGACAAGAAGTTACAATGGAGAAAGAACAGTGTCTTTAACAAATGGTACTGAGAAAATCTGACAGCCACATGCAAAAGAATGTAACTAGATTACTACCCTACACCATGCACAAAAATTAACTCAAAATGGAGTTACTTGAATGTAAGACCTAAAACTATAAAATTCTTAGAAGAGAACATAGGTGGTAAGCTCCTTGACATAGCTATTGATGATGAAATTTTGGGTCTGACTTCTAAAGAAAAGCCAACTAAAGCAAAAATAACCAACTGGTGCTATATCAAACTAAAAGAAAATTCTTCACAGCAAAGGAAATTATGAACAAAATGAAAAGGCCACAAAGTGAATGAGAGAAGATATTTGCAAATCAGATATCTATTAATATAAAGAACTCATACAATACAATAGGAAAAAAAAACCCAGATAATCTAATTTTAAAAATTAGGGAAGGACCTGAATAGACATTTTTCCAAAGAAGACATATAAGTGACAGACATATGAAAAGATGTTCAGCATCACTCATCATTAAGGAAATACAAATCAAACCCACATGTCACATTACTTCAATCTATTAGAATGAATACTATCAAAGGACAAGAAATAACAATTGTTAGTAGGATGTAGAGAAAAGTGAACCTACAAGTCTTGCTAAAGGTTATTTTTTTAAATCTTTCAAAAAACCAGCTTTTAGTTTCTATCTTTTCTATTTTCTTTTCAGTCTCTATTTCATTTGTGTCTAGTCTGTTATTTATTTCCTCCTACTACATCTGGAATTAATTTTAATTAACTTATTAATTTATTAATTTATTTATTCTTTTTTTTGGTAAGTTTATTTATTTATTTTGATGGAGAGAAAGAGGATCCCAAGCAGACTCTGAGCTATCAGCATGGAGCATGACATGGGGCTTGAACTCATGAACTATGAGATCATGACCTGAGCTGAGACCAAGAGTTGGAAGCTTAAGTAACTAAGCCACCCAGGCACCCCAATTTATTTATTTCTTCTTATTCTAATTTCTTGAGGTGCAAAGTTTTTTATTTGAGATCTTTCTTGTTTCTTGATGTAGGCATTTGTCACTATAAACTTCCCTCTGAGAACTCCTTTGGTTGCATCACATGTTTTGGTATATTGTGTTTCTATTTTCATTTGTCTCAATATTTTTTACTTCTCTTTTGATTTCTCCTTTGACCTATGTGCTGTTCATAACATGTTTGATCTCCACATTTGTGAATTTTCTAGTTTTCTTCTTGCAATTGCTTTCTAGTTTCATACTGTTGTGGAAAAGATGCTTGATATGATTTCATTCTTCTTACATTTATTAAGGCTGCTTTTGGGTCCTAACATATGACCTATCCTGGAGAATGTTAAAATGCACATAGGAAGAATGTGCATTCTGCTGTTGAATGGAACATTCTATAAATGTCCATTAAATCCATTTGGCACTAAAAACAAACAAGGCAGCTTGGACAAGCACAGGGTTGTGAGACAATCAAGAGCATGGGCCAGACTGCTTGACCTGGTTTATCTCCTACATGAGACCAGCCTTTCAAGCTTGAGAAAGGTGCTGGTTTTACCTAATGCACATAGTGTCAAGGAAAATGAGGAAACATAGGAATGTATTAAAACAGAGGAACAAGAAAGGTACCTGGGTGGCTCAGTTGGTTGACTGCCCGACTTTGGCTCAGGTCATGATCTTACGGTGTGTGAGTTTGAGCCCCACAACAGGCTTTATGCTGACAGCATGAGCCTGTTTCAGATTTTCTATTTTCCTCTCTCTCTGCCCCTCCCCAGCTCATACTCTATCTCACAAATGAATAAACATTAAAAAACATTTTAGATAAGATAAGATAAGACAAGATAAGATAAGATGAGATCTTTAAAAAGGGGGTATTTGTCAAATTGTTTTGGCCAAGGAGCCCATAAGTGCTGTAGCAGGTAAAGACCGTGGGTTGGCAGTTGAATTCTATCAAGGGAATTCATCTGTAGGGAAGTGACATTCACCTCTTCTGCTCATATTCTTACTTTCTAAGGATCCTTCCAGGTACCTCAAAGAAGAGGGGAACTGATAAAGAACAGCAATGTATGCCACAAACTGCTGTCAAATTCATTAAAACAACAGCACACATAAATGAACTTTTTGTGATGCTGGGAGCCTAAAGAATATTGTTTAACAGTACAAAAAGCATTGAAGTTAAAATGAAACAACTGAGGGGTGCCTAGATGCCTCAGTCAGTTAAGCGAGCTACTTCGGCTTAGGTCGTGACCTCGGTGTTCCTGAGTTTGAGTCATGCTTTGGGCTCTGTGCTGACAGCTCAGTGCCTGGAGCCTACTTTGGATTCTGTGTCTCCCTCTCTCTCTCTCTCTTTGCCCCTCCCCTGCTTGCGCTCTGTCTCTCTCTCTCTCTCTCTCTCTCTCTCTTTCAAAAATAAACATTAAAAAAAATAAACAACTGATAGTTTGAATTGACTTTGTTAGATGGTTTGTGTTGCTTATATACAGGGTACCCCAATATACACACATTACTATGATTTCTTTTGGGGGGAAACCATACAAAGAGATTAAATGCTTTATCTCTTACAGTTACTGAAAGAGATCAAATTCTTTATATCTATAGTTCTACTCAGTGCCTAATGCATTCTACTGTTCCTTAGCTACTGTTAAATAGCTGAAAGCCTTAAAAAGTATTGATAGCTAAGGATTTTGAATATTTTACATTAAGAGAACTAATGATCAAAGGAGTCATTGATTTCTTTAGGTTTGTTCTATTTGATGTAACTTCTGTTACATTTACATCTTTGCATTAGAGCCATGTTTTTGCATTAATTATAAGCACCTAATATGAACCATTGCTTCTCAAGCCCAAAATAGTAGAGTACAACTGAAAGGGTCTTAGAAACTGGAATTCTAATTCTAGTTAGTAAAAGTGTAATCAAATAGTGAAATTCTTTAACTTTCTTGGTCCTTGCTTTTCATATATAAAAATAGTAGATTTGAAATAGGTGATCTCTATGACTTTAGAATTTTTATTTATTAATTTATATTTATCTATTTATTTAAAGTTTACTTATTAATTTTGAGAGAGAGAGAGAGAGAGAGAGAGCAAGCAAGCTTCACAAGATCACCATGGAGCCTGATGCAGGGCTTGAACTCAGGAACCATGAGGTCATGGCCTGAGCCCAAATCAAGAGCCTTGACACTTAACTGACTGAGCTACCCAGGTGCCCAAACCCTAGAAATTTTAATAAAATGTTTTTTATAAAATATTGATAAAATTATAAAATATATTTTATAATTTTAATTCCATATCTTCTGCAGAAATGTTCTTGAAATCAATGTGATGGTTCATGTTTTATGTCATTCATTCATTTATTCATTTAACAAATATTTAATGAGCAACTTCCATTAAATGTGTGACTACTATCACTCTACAAGGCTTTCGAGATGAAGTGAATAAATGAAATATCAATAAGCTCATACCCAAGAATTAAGCTTTACAAGATTTTGTTTATTAAATTGCTAGTAGAATAGATGATAATTATACCCCAAGCTCCTGTTTTCTGTGAAGATATAATAGAAGTTAGCTACTGAAGAGAGTGGGAAGATTGCATTCAGGTCACTGGGTTAATTGGGAGTTTTTTCTTTCAACAACTTGAATGAAAGATCACTGGTGATGTCACATCTGAACAAAGTGAAATAGTATTATGAGTTTTTAAACTGCAGGAAGTTGCTGCAAGAAATAATGAATCCATTTCAAATAGGCAAAATTTGACGTAATTCATAATTAAGCTCTTGAAAACATGTTTCAGGGATACAGGATTGAGAAATTTGTAATGGCCATGACATGACAGTCCTCTGTCAATAATTGTTAATAAAAGAAAATGTTCACATTTCAATTTTTAAAATAGCCAATCATTTTAACTCTATAGCTGACTCTGATGTTGAAAAGAAAAACTATTCCCTGAGACAGAACTGAAAGTGTTGGGTTTGGGTGTTGTGGGCAGACATGGTCCCAGAGAAACAATTGTCAGATGCATGAGATTTTTTTTTAACTTTATATATTGAGAGAGAGCGAGAGAGAGCACATGCATGCAAGCAGAGGAGGGGCAGAGAGAGAGGGAGAGAGAGAATTCCAAGCAGGCTCCACACTCAGCTCAATGGGGATCCTGACACAGGGCTAGATCTCAGGACTATGAGATCATGACCTGAGCTGATCCTGAGTCAGTCACCTAACCAGCTGAGCCACCCAGGTGCCCTGAGATTTGTTTTTATGAAGGAACACAGAGGGAGCTGCTGTTTTCTTGTTTCTAAGGAAACTTCACAGTGTGCACATGATGGGATTCATGTCATCACTGTTTTATGTCAAGTCTGTTTCACTTAATTTTCCATGTTAGGTAATAGGCATTTACAAAGCACTGCCTGAAAGAGGAAAGTCACGCATCTCACCCCCATATTTTCTCCCTTCTGGAGAAGATGAAGACAGTTTCTAGAGAAGGCTTGGAAGTAATTGCTTCTTTCATGCTTTTCAGTTCAAGAGTAAGGCATTTTCAGGAGTTATAAATCAGGGCACATAATGGTAGATACAGAAAAGGGCTCAATGGGCACGTGGCTCCCACACAAGGAGCAGAATTGCCCCACACCTGTGCAGGGAAACCAATGTTCCTCAGTCAAGTTAGGATCAACCTTCCTTTACTTTCATGAATTCAGCTTAGGTCACTATCCCAAGTATTAAGGACTCTTGTCCATGATACACACTGCACAGATGCTACATGGAGTCAAACAGAGAAGAAACTCCAACTCCATGCTGGATTCACTGGTTCACTCAGCAAATATTTAATGTATGTCTACTATGTACTAGACACCATATTAGGCATTGAAGTCTAATATGGCATGAGGTCATGCTGAACAGGACAGACATACATAGAAAGATAATCTGGGGGTTGGGAAGCCACACCAAAATCCAATAAAAAGATAAGTAATTACAAATTTTTATTAGATCAATGAAGGAAATAAATAAGAGATAGAAATCAATAGCAGAGAGGAACAGAATAGCAGAGAATGATTTTCATAGAAACATTAGAGGAGCTATGTCTACAGAAATGATATTTGAGATAATGTATTAGCTGAAACTCTAGGGATGAGTAAATGATCACATGAAGACTGGGTGGAAAAAGTGAGTCAGGCAGAGGAAGGGGCATATGAAAAAGTCCAGAAGTAGGAAAGAGTTCAGTGAACTGAACTGGTCAGCTGGGGTGGCCGTGCAGGGTTTTGCAGGTTGTCTTGTAGGGCATTTAATTCTAAATGCAATGGGAAGGTATTGAGGGCTTTTAAACTGGAATTGAATGTAATCAAACCTCTGCTTTAATGTCCCTTGCCTATATGGGTTGAACAGGAAGGAGACAAGAATGAAGGGATACAGAACTGCTAGAAAGCAAATCAGAGATGACATCAACCTGGAGTAGGAGGCAGGAAGTGGAAATGGACAGAAGTGGATATTTATTAGATGAAAAGACTATATTGTACATATGAAAAGGGACATGGAGATTACATTGTGAAGTATAAATCTAACTCCTGAATATCAAAAGATAGTAAAAGTAATTTGTTGGTCACGTTGTCCAATCCTTTCATTTTATAAAAGTATGAAACCCAGTGATGGAAAGACTAAATAGCCGGTGACTCTTTATCAAAACACCTCTTCTGATTTCCTCTTTGGTACTTTTTCCCCCCAAAGAACATTGTGAATTGTAAGAGTAATATTATGGAGTAGCCACCTATTTTTAATTGGGTACATTTTAAAATTCTAAAAATAAAGATTGTTGTAGTATCAGAAAAATCTGATGAAATCTATTTGTCCTGAATACTGTTTCATAAAGATGACCGGTTGAAGATAAAAAAATATATATATATATTTATGTGGAAGGAGAAGGAAGACCAGACTTAGGAATATTTATATGACTTAGAATAGCACAGTATACCCTAAGCTTAACTTCTGAGAACCAAGAAAAGAAGCTACACATGCAGATCTTTAGTCTTTTTATTTGCAATGTGGTGTCTAAATTAGCAGGATGTATTACTAGGTAGAGAGAAAGCCTAGGCAATTAGAAAGAGCTGCCTCCCTTACTGGGACTCTGGCTATCTTTGGCTTCTTCCTCCTCCTGGTAACTGAAGTAAAATCACAATAATGAACCGGTAGTAGTTGGGGATGTAGTTGAAATGGCGATGGTAGATAGGGTGAGTGCTTCACAGAATATTAGAGGTTAGGCTAGATCCCTCCTGGGCTAACTGGATAAACAGAAGTGGGTTGGTAGATATTTCGCATTCTCCAAATACAACGATCTACCTCCACTGGCCGGCAACATCATCTGAAAATTTCAGAGCATACACTTTTAATGTTAGTGGTCATAATGTTTTCTTAATCTACCAATGTCTGTCTGCCCCACCCCAAGACCCTGCTCTTCTATAAGTGCCAGATTTAACTAATTTCTTCCTTTAACTCAGGATGTAAGTAGAACAGGTACAATTTTCCCTGTCATAAAAAAGTGAGTTCGATAATAAATTCAGTAAGTTGCAGGTTACAAAATTAATATACCAAAATCCATTACATTTCTGTACACTAATAACAAGCTATCAGAAAGAATAATTAAGAAAACAGTTCTATTTACAACTACACCAAAAATAATAAAATAGCTAGGAATACATTTAACTAGAAAGGTGAAAGACCTGTACTCTGGAAACTATAAAACACTGATGAAAGAAATTGAAGATGATACAAACAAGTGGAAAGACATACTATGTTCATGGATTGGAGGGATTAATATTGTTAAAATGTCCATACTACTCAAAGAAATCTAAGATTCAGGGTAATCCTTATTAACATATCAAGAGCATTTTTCACAGAAATAGAACAAATAATCTTAAAATGTGTATGGAACCACAAAAGACCCTGAATAGCCAGAGCAATCCTGAGAAAGAAGAATAAAGTGGAGGTATCAAACTCCCAGACTTCAAGCTATAGTAATAAAAACAGTATGGTATATGCACAAAAAGAAACCCAAAGATCAATGGAACAAAATAAAGAGCCCAGAAATAAACCTACAGATAGACGGCCAATAAGTCTATAACAAAGGAAGAAAGAATGTACAATGGGGAAAAGACAGTCTCTTCAATAAATGGTATTGGGGAAACTGGACAGCGTATGCAAAAGAATGAAACTGATCACTTTCTTACACCAAATACAAAATTAAAATGGCTTAAATACCTAAACGCCAGACCTGAAACCATAAAACTCTTAAAAGAAAACATAGGCAGGAAACTCTCGGACATTGGTCCTAGCACCATATTTTTGTTTTGGATTTGTCTCCTCAAGCAGAGGCAACAAAAGTAAAATAAGCAATTGGGACTATAGCAAGTTAAAAAACTTTTGCAGAGTAAAGGAAACTATCCTCAAAATGAAAAGACAACCTACTAAATGGGAGGATATATTTGTAAATGATATATCTGACAGCATTCATATCCAAAATATATAAAGAACTCATATAACTCAACACCAAAGAAATAAACAACCTGATAGAAACACTGTAGAGAGAATCTAGAATAGACATTAACAAAGATAAATGGATGGCCAACAGACATGTGAAAATATGCTAAACATCACTAATCATCAGGGAAATGCAAATCAAAACTACTAAGAGATATCACCTCAGATCTGTCAGAATGACTATTACAAAACAAAAATAAAAACAAAACAAAATCAACAAGGGTTGGCAAGAATGTGGAGAAAAGGGAACCCTTATGTACTGTTGGTGGGATTGTAAATTGGTCTACGTGCTATGGAAAACAGTATGGATGTTCCTCAAAAATTAAAACTACAAATACCATATGATCCAGCAATTCCACTTATGCATACTTATCCAGTGAAATAAAAATGCTAATTTGAAAAAAAAAAAAATTGCACACCTATATATACTGCAGCATTATTTACAATGGCAAGGATATGGAAACCACCTAAATAGATGAATGGATAAAGAGGATGTACTATGTAGTTGTAATAGAATGCTATTCAACCATAAAAAAAGAATGAAGTATTGGCATTTGTGTTAATACATATGAACCTAGAGGGTATTACACGAAGTGAAATAGTTCAGAGAAAGACAAATACCATTTGATTTCAGTTGCATGCAGAATCTAAAAAACAAAACAAATTGAAACAGAAACAGATTCATAAATACAGAGAATAGGGGCGCCTGGGTGGCTCAGTTGGTTAAGCGTCGGACTTCGGCTCAGGTCATGATCTCGCCGTCCGTGAGTTTGAGCCCTGCGTCGGGCTCTGTGCTGACAGCTCAGAGCCTGAAGCCCGTTTCAGATTCTGTGTCTCCCTCTCTCTCTCTGACCCTCCCCCATTCATGCTCTGTCTCTCTCTGTCTCAAAAATAAATAAACGTTAAAAAAATTTTTTTTTAATAAATACAGAGAATAAATTGGTGGTTACGAGAGGGGAAGAGGTGTATGGGAGAAATGGGTGAAGGGGATTAAAAGGTACAAACTTGCATTTATAAAATAAATAAGTCACAGGGATGTAAAGTACAGCTGGAGGAATACAATTACTTTGTATGGTGACAAATGGTAACTGGACTTATTGTGATGATCATTTTGTAATGCATATGAATGTTGAATTACTGTGTTGTATACCTGAAACTAATATAATATTGAATGTTAACTATACTTCAACAACAAGAGAATATACAGATTAAACAGCACTAAAAACAAACAAACAAACAAACAAACAAGCAGATGATAGGCAAATGGCAGGTTGGTGAAATGTAAAGGAAAAAGGAAAACAAACCAAAACCAAAATTCTAAATTATTTATCATATATGATTGGGCTGTATTCTTTGCTGTCAAAAGATTTCTTTGATCAACCACCTGCTCATCATTTTCAGAGATTATAGATTCATGCTTAGTTGCTCTCTACTCAACTTTGAGAAAATTAAGTGCAAATATCCTGCCATATTCATAGGGAAAAGTTGATATTTCAGTTGAAAAAACTCAAATTCCTAGGTAACTTGCATCTCAAGGTGTACTCCCCTTTTCTTCTTCTTACCTCACCCCACACCCCCTCACTATTCCTTATGCAACAAATGAGGTGCGACAGATTAAAAAATATTTATATGAGGAGGTGCATGAAGTAGAAGAAAATATAGATGAGAAAACAATCCTATTCTATTTATTAGCCTCAAGTAGGTTTATACAAATCCATCACTAGATTCCAGATAATTCTTTTAGATGTGTATACTTTCTCATTAAATAAATTAGAATTATTTGGTTTGTCTCAGTTTACAGTAAGTTCCAGGCAAGATCAATTGCATTTACCTAAATATTTATGAAAAAAAGACATGGTAGTAGTCTCTATAGATTAATGCCATTATAAATTAATTTCATCTCTATTTTTATATCTACCCAAAAGATTCTGGTGTTCAATCTTGGGATAAACTACAAAGCTTAACCAAAAACATTTATACAAAGTGTAATAACTTAAAACTAAGCCTGATGGAACAGTCCAATTCTTTTATAAAAGATTTCTAGAAGTGACCTAATAGCAAAGATCATAGCTAGTAGAGGTTTTAAAGCTCTAATTAAAGCAAAAACAACTGGGGGGGGGGTGCCTGGGTGGCTCAGTCATTAAGCGTCCAATTTTTGGCTAAGGTCATAATCCCCCCGTTCACGGTTCAAGCCCCGCATTGGGCTCTTGTGCTGACAGCTCAGGGCCTGGAGCCTGCTTCAGATTCTGTGTCTCCCTCTCTCTCTGCCCCTCCCCAGCTCACAGTCTGTCTCTCTTTCCCAAAAATAAATTAAAACGTTAAAAAAATTTAAAGTAAAAACAACTGTAGGAGTTATGTGAAAATTTGGTGTGGATTGGATTATGAAGTATTTTAATATTCTGGTTAAGAGGCAGTATACACTTGGAAAATTAGTGAAAAAAAGGAGGCACTTGACTGTATTTGCAATAATTTACTTTTTGGAAAAAGAGGAAAAAGCTAACTGAAGCTCACAAGGCCAAATATTGACATCTACTTTATCTTGCTGTTGGCTACACAGTTGTCTATTTTTATTTTTTCTCTTTGCTTAAAGTATTTTCTTATTAAAATTTTTAAGGGTGGGATTGTTGCCATTATCTTTTTTAACTTTTAGAGATGCAGACTGAAATATGTTGGGATGAAAGGACCTATCTGGGATTTTTAAAAATACTTTAGCATTGATAAGAAAATAAAAGGGTTAGGATGAATAGAATAACTATGGCCCAATCTTGTCATATGTTAAATATAGGTGATACTTTTGCACATACATACATATTTTTAAATGAAGGACAATACATTATTTTAAAGCTTTTGGGATAAGGGTACTTAGATGACCACAAAAAAGAATGATGGATTAATTAAGGGGATTAAATAGCATACATCTTTTGCAAGGATTCTGAGTTTCTAAACGTTTCCATTGTTTTGATTATATCAAACATTCAAAAAAATTCAGCTGGCTTATTTTTGATGAGCATGGTATAAGAGTAGATTAGGTTCCCGGGAAATTCTAGCTGTTTGCCTGTATAATCCCTATTGGTTGGCTGGATGGTTCTTTAATCATTCTTAAGTCATTTCCCCAACTCTGTATCACCCACCTGTTCAAATGAGAATTGTGACCATAAGGAGTACCTTAAAGCTGTGTTCTAGAGGTAAAAATGAGTAAAAACAGGAGTTAATAGGAGTTAAGCAAGGAACATTCTGAAATGTGCATCTGAAATTGACAGGATATAAGAACATGCTCAGCAGGGTGAAGTTCTGGGACTGGTGAACACTTACCACATCAACATCTATGACTAATAAACAGGTCAAATGTATTTATCAGAGCTCATCTAAATAACCATTCTTTTTGGATTATGTGCTATTTCCTTGTTTCCTCCTGTAAACACACTTCACCTAAGAAGTCACTGTAATGCGAAGTTAGTTTAGTTCTTTGAATTTTTGTTAAGAAAATATTTGCACATAACATGAAAAGACCCTGTCATTTGGAAATTAGCACACATCTTTTATCCTGCCCCAAAGGCATGATAAATCCTTTATTGTGTTTCCTTAATTTTTCCTATGTCCTGTATATTTTGGACTTGACAGCATTGCGTTGCATCCTGTGTTGGTGTTTCTGTTTTGGTTAACCAGACTAAGTTCAGGATTCAGGACTTTTAGCGCCCATCCCAACGCATGTTAAATCAATTATGGAGGCACAGGGTAGCAGTGAAAGCATTTCTACCCAAAAGGCCCTGCTAAAGCTGTTAGATTCAATTAGGTACAAATTCTGTCTTCAGGATTAGAGTTTTATATTCCAAGCCAAGGCTCAATTACCTTTGTTCCCCTCTATACCCACACATACATTTTGCCACTGAGGCTGTATGTCCCCGCCATGCTGTCTAGCCCTGAAAAGACACAGGGATTCACAGCCCTCCTTCTGAGAAGTTGATTACATTCACCAGTTGGGTTTGGAAGAATTCTGAAGGCTTCTTTTTTTGGGGGGTGGGATGCAGGAGAGGGCATTTTTTGTTGGTTACTACAGGAGAGTTTTGGGTTTGGGGTTTTATTTGGTATTTTCATACCAGGGTTGGGTTGCCGAGCCGGAAATTGAATTAAAACTGGCACGTCTCTGTGGCTTCATTTGCTTTTCTTCCAGCCATGGGACAAGCTGGCACCAAAGTCTTGTTTTTGAAACCCTGAAATCCAAGCCTTTGACAGTCAGTGCCAGTAGTGTGAGTTGAAATTGCTTGGTTTGAATTTCCATAGAATTGTGGGGACCCAAATAGAAAAGTTGAATGAGAGTTTGTCTCAGTAGCCAGTCGAATATCTTCCTTGGGCAGACTTGGTAAGGGATTCAGGCATTGTCTTACGAGATGTTTACACGTTAAACTTGTACCAGCCCTTCCTCTACTGTATCTTGTTAAGTGGAGAAAAGAATCAATGTGTAAAGGCCACAAAGAGAAAGTGTGGGTTGTTGCGTTTTGTAGCAGTTTGTCGGTATTTTGTAGAAGGAATAGAGAAAATTGGGGCAGGGATTTGTTCAATGTGGAACATTGAGAGAGCAAGGGATAAAGGAAACTTTTAGAGACAGCTTTGCTGTACATTATGAGTGCAATTTTCTTTGGAAACACTTTAAGAAACTTAAGTAAACACTTAAATTGCTTTTAAGTGCCCCCCTCCTTTATTTTAAAAGTTAGACTCCTTTAAAGTGGCGTGCTCAAGCACTTATATAGATTAAAAGTGATAGTAGTTTGGACTTGTTCTCGAGCAAGGTGCACAGTTTACCTAACATTCTAGCTTTATATTTAGTAAGAGTTTTCAATCTCTCTTTTCATTAATGTTTCCTCAATATTAGATTTTGAACTTGGATATCTCTCCAACCCAAGTCAATGCAACAGGAAATTTATCCCTCTTCATTACTTTTTATCCAATATGAGATTTTATAATTGGAAATATTTCCAACTTTGGCAGTATATTATTAATAGAAGGATCAGGACATGTAATGCTTGCTGTTGAAGTCGAGGAGACTACGCATATGCAAAAATGAAGAACAGGTTAGGGTATAAAGACACAACCACGAGACTCCTGGTGCTCTTTTTTATCCCCTTGACAATACTACATATTATAAATATTTTAAAAATAGTCACAGACTATGAAATGTAGAAGGAAGAAATGCAGAGAGGAGAACACTACTGTACCTGTCATGTGGAAATGAAAATCAACTACACTGTTCAAAATGGCTTGAGTCAAGCTTGACTGGAAGAATGAAATAGGAATGAAGTTGATATGCTCTTAAAGATTCCTTTCCACATAAACTACTCAGAGTTCAACACTTACAGTTTGATCCAGGTATAAATTTGAAAGTAGAAAAATAGATTCTGGTATTTTCTAAGGATTATTATTATTATTATTATTATTATTATTATTATGTTTTGGCTGTGGACAGACTTATCTAGCCTATACAGAAGCACAGATGTTGCAAAAAACTCAGTTTATCTACTGGGCATTAAAATCAGATTGAAAAGCTTTTCATGAATTGTGATCTTGGCGTTAAAATGAAGCTTCTATTTAGTGCCCCTCAGCCTACACACCCTTTATCATGATCTCTTATAAAGCGTATTTGAAGACACACAGGCCAAAAGAGACAACTGATAGTACTGTGAGCCATGGGCCAATTATATCTCACATGATTTAACAAGGATTGCTAATAGCAAAACTTCTCAAATTAGGGAAGCTGAATGCCACATACCATATCATGCCAGATTTGAGCAGCACGAATGTTTGTAATCCCACATCTGTACCTAATTTCATTAAACTCCTCTGGTTATTCCAGTCTATCTCAGTGTGCATTCTAGTTCTCTATGGAAAGCACAAAATTGTTGGTTGACTCCAGTCCGGCTGTTTAGTTAGTAGCTTTTGGAAGAAAAGAGTTTAACCAGGCATTGGAGAATGTTATTATTATATTTGGGGAAACGTTAAAGACATCAGTTTAAGTATGATTAAAATATGTTTTTAATCAATACATTCTAAAACTATGATGTTTAAAAGTGGAATGAAGGAAGAAAGTTTCTGTTTATTTAGGCATTAGTGTAGTCTTGCTTTCCACACCAGTCCTTAGAGAGGAAATGGGAAAGGGGTAGAAGTCACATTAATCATACTTAGAACGAGTCTCAGGCTAGGCCTAATTTAATTTCTGCACTTGATAGATAATATCATGGCTACTCTAGCCAACTTTCAGGTGAATTGAGACTTTAATAAATTCTACAATCAAAAGATTTCTGAGAAGTATTAAGACTGAAAATAAAGACTGTCCTATTGAACTTAAGAAAATATAGCCAATGAATCCTAACTTCCAGGAACTAAGGAACATTCAAGTTCAAGACAGGCCTTATCCCCAATTCCAGAAAAGACTATGTTTCAAATCTTACCAATAGGTGAATATCTGCCCAACTTTAAAAAAAAGCTCCTCCTTCTAAAGGAAAGGATTACATTTTGTTCTTTAATTAATAAAAATTATAAGGGTTTTCCCTTTCAAAATCTGAATCCCTCCTACTTTTACAGAGTTCACAGTTAGGTGGTTATCCAACCTGGTATGATTCTGAGACAGAACACAAATAAGAACATAGAATCTCCTAAGATTATGATAAATGTACCAACAAAATTGAATTGAGAGGAGCATTTTTCAGGTTTTAAACTCCATTCTCCTCCCAAGTGACATGTCATTTCTCTTGAAATGGTGTCAGAAATACAGGAACCAACCCATTGATTAGTCACTGCCATTATGCCTTCAAGATAGCTGAGGATCAAATAATAATTGGATGAAAAGTGCTTGAGAATCCTGAAGTTATATTTGAGTATGTCCATGGTTCTGACCCTGATCAGCTATATTATGTTAGCTCAGTCATTAAAAATCATTAGGTCCTGGTGGCTTCATAGGAAAATAAGGGGGTTGGAATAAATAATATTTAAGACTGATTCTGATTCTAATATTTTATGATTTTAAGATGCTTGCTTTTCAGTTAGTTCAAGGCTGTTCTAAAGAAAAAAAAAAGATTATCCCAAAGGTAAATATTCCTGAAATTCTGTCTTAAAGTCATGGGTTTGTGAATATTGGTTCAGTAGGAATTTCTTTCTTTTTAAAAATAATTCCCGTTGTTTTGTAACCTGGGTTATTTGGGGTGGACCGTAGAGTCTTGTACACCTTCCTACTTCAAAAGAGGGCCAAACTTTTTTGGTGAAGAAGTCCCAATTATACACCAAACATAATCAGAAGGATCTGGCAGAATATATTGCCCACAATGTCCAGGTTTTCACATTCTGTGCTGGTTTGGGAGATTGGTTTTTGTTAAGTATTTTCCAACATTGCTCTTAATTGAACCCTGAAGGCTTTTCTTGGCAATTGATTTCAGCCTTCACTAAGTCTGAGAAGGCCCCTGAATGTGGGCAGAAGCAGTGCGCTGTTAGGATCCCTGATTTCTCTCTCAAGGCTCTGCTTAGGCAAACAGAGACCATCTCCTGTTGCTTGATTGATGCCAGGCAGAATTTTCCAAGATAGAGATTGCTGGTGCATAGGGTTTAAAACAAACCCCATTACAATGGCTGCCAGGGAATGTGGTTTTAAGACTGGAGGTTATATATTCACATCTCTCTATTCCTCTTGGAGTCGCTTCTCTCACTCTCTAGAGGGAGAAAGGAGTTGGCTAACAAAATTGAGCAAATTAGTGATTGATGGTATTTCCCCTCTACTGAAATTCATTAGTATTTCTCAAGCCATCTGCAAGTCAATGGTTTGAAAGTTCTTCAAAGGTCTGAATGGTGACAAAATTTAGGTTCTACTGTCTTTGTGTTTTTCTCTCATGAGGCCAGAAGTGGCTTTTCAAAAATGAAAACAAGTTTATAGGAAGATAAACAAGCATTACTTCGTATATTTGCTTACATCATGGCAAGGTGTGGCACAAAGGAATTTGGATAGTGTTACTGGCTACAAATCCGGATATATAGCCTAGATTATAGTGAAGGAAAAAATGTCCTCGGGGCACTTTACTGTCATGAAGGATATGTGATGTCTGGTAAAATGATTTCAGATTACATCAGCAGGAATCGTGCCGTTAACAAATGATAAAGTTTTCACAGAGTGAGAGCAGAGTATTGGGGGTGATCTCTGGTTCTATCACAAATAAGTTGGTCTATGTACCACCCACCAGGTGATGTGACTACCCCATGCAACTGTTTCCTAGGCAAGGCCCGTAGTATGTGTAGCTCATAGTCACCAGGGCCAAAGTCCGCTTGTTTGTGATCCAGTACTGGCTGTAATATAATATAGTTAAAACATTTGGGAGAATAAAAAATCCTCACATATATATAGGTAACCATAAAATTTATTTTATTATTTTTTTTTAAGTTTATTTATTTTGAGAGACACAGAGACAGTGAGAGTGGGGAAGGGGCACAGAGGTAGAGAGAGAGGATCCCAAGCAGGCTTAGAGCCTGATGTGGGGCTTGAACTCAAAAAACTGCGAGATCATGACTGGAGCTGAAACCGAGAGTCAGATGCTTAACCAACGGAGCCACCCAGGGTCCCAAAATTTATTTTATTTTTAACTTTTATAAAAAGAATACATTCATATAAAATCAAAAATCAGAAGAGCAGCAAAAAAAAAAAAAAAAAAAAGAATGCGTATTTGCACCACTCATTGAAAACCAATAGCAACAGCTTGTGTATTTCTAGCCAGTCTTTTTCCTATGCATTTTTAATCATGATTGTGATGCTATTGTATATAAAAATTTAAGTCTTTTCTCATTTAACATTTTATTTTTTCCCCAGCTTTACTGAGACGTAACTGACATAACACACTGTATAAATTTACATGGTACAACATGATCATTTGATATATATATATATATATATATATATATATATATATACATACTGTCATTTATTTTAATTCAAGAATTTATTTATGTTATATAGCCTCTTCATAGTCATAAATGAATTTTAAGTTATGATTACATAATACTTCATAACATGGATATATTATAAACATTTATTTATTGATATTTTAATTGTTTTCAAGTTCTCACTGTTACAGATTATAAAAACATATTTGTAGGAAATAAATGTATTTCCTAAAAAGTTCTTTTTTACTAATGAGAGTTACACAGAATGTTGCTCATTCTTCACATATTCATTGAGCAATAGAACTTTAAAGAACCCCAGATATTATTTCAGCTACCCTGCTCACTTTAATATGCAAATGGAAGAATGCTGTAAAAGAATTTTAAGAGCATATTTTATTTCCTTTCTTCTTGGTTTCTCTTTAAGATGATTATATCTGCACCATCACAGAAGCAGAGGTGGGGGGTTAGGTACTCCCTGCAGTTATAAAAAAGAACACCTCTCACGTGACTGTCTTTAGCAACTCATTTCAGATGAAAACCATGCTGGAGACTGCTGATGTATCTAGTAAGCACTGTTCTGAACACATTTGCATGTTAGCACTCCCATCCTCTAGGCCTTGAGAGTCTTTGCATTGCTGTTTCTTTCCCGCTGGGCAGGATCTTCCCTTAGATACTTTCCACCACCCTATCTCTTGGAATGATTGCTCCTGTGTGATAAGCTACTGAGTTGCAGAGTAGGAACATGGATGGGGGTGTTCTTATTACTAATTCAATGATGAAGCTTCATGGGCAAGTTGGGATTATTACTCTGGTGTTGATTTATCTAGCTGGAAAAACCTATTTTTGAAAGTTTTAATCTGATTTGTTGTTGTTGTATGTTTGTTTTCAATTTTAAAGTGACTAATTTTCTTCTGTCTTTAGTTTTCATTATCTTCCTATTGTAATGAAGAAGTATCCAAAATGAGAATTTTGGCTAAAACTAGGAGCTCTTGCCTTTTTCCATTGCCCCTCCCTTCTTTGCTTTCTTTTATTTCAACATCTCCTCAACTTCACATTTGTTGTTCCTCTCTGGAGCGTTTTTTTTTTTTTTTGACATAACCTGTTACTGATTATATGATAGAAAATCGATGCTTCAGTTTTTTTCCCCTGAATTTCTGGGTGATATAGACAAAAAAGATTTTGAAAAATGAGAAAATTCTCAATTTGAATTGGGGCCAGATGGCTTGCTTTGAAACTGAACTCTGGTACTTGTCTGATGTACAATCTTGGGCAAGTTACTAAATCTGTCTATGCCTCAGTTTCCTTATCTGTGAGATTACCTATTATTATAACTTCCTTCATAGAATTGCTTGAAAATTAAATAAAAACTTATAGGTAAATCATAATAATCACAAAAAACTTTTTCTCATTATTTGTTGCATCTATAAGAAACAAATTAGCCTATAGATTCCAATTTTAAAGTGCATGTATACCCTGAAATTTTGAAGCTGATTATTTAGTTGAATTATTAAAAACAATGTATTTACATTTTTTAATATTAAATTTATTGTCAAGTTGGTTTCCATACAACACCCAGTGCTCATCCCAATAGGTGCCCTCTTCAATGCCCATCACCCATTTTCCCCTCCCTTCCACTCACATCAACCCTCAGTGTATTCTCAGTTTTTAAGAGTCTCTTATGGTTTGCCTCCCTCCCTCTCTAACTTTTTTTTTTCCCCTTTCCTCCCCCATGGTCTTCTGTTAAGTTTCTCAGGATCCATGTAAGAGTGAAAACATGTGGTATCTGTCTTTCTCCGTATGACCTATTTCACTTAGCATAACACTCTCCAGTTCCATCCACATTGCTACAAAAGGCCATATTTCATTCTTTCTCATTGCCAAGTAGTATTCTATTGTATTACATTTTGAAAACTTATATGCCAGCTATGGAGATAAAGACCTTCCTTATAGTATTGCATCCAAACCTCAAAACAAACTCACAGCGTAGATAAATTATATTTAGCATACAAATGATAAAAATGAGTCTTATAGAGGTTCCATACATTGTCCAACATCATTTACATAGTGAAGGAGTGCCATACTGAGATTTCTAACCAGTCTGGGCTATGTCTAGCCTATGGCAGTTAGATGAGAGGAAAAATAATTTTTACTGGAGTGTGAGAAGCAAGGTAGAATTAAAATTCAGAAATTCTGGAAAATGAAATTATGAATACTTTGGATTTATAAAATTTGAGAAAAGGGTGCTTAAAATGCCAAGAACAAAATGCCAATGTTGCAGTTGTGACTGGTAACTAATGTTACCTACATGTTGCATGGCACCAAAGTCATCTTTCACATGGTAAGTCTCCAGAGAATGGTGGTGTGGGGTGATGTTTAATGTTACTGGGCAGTTTAAAAGGACTAATGATATTAAATGATAAGGAATAACAATAGTTTAACTGAAAATTAAAAAAATATAGATATAGGCATTATACAAAGGTATATTTTAATTTTTCTAATAATCTTTACTTAAAAAAATAATGTTTATTTATTTTTGAGAGAGAGAGAGATAGAGTGCAAGTGGGAAAGGGGCAGAGAGAGAGAGGTAGACACAGAATGCAAAGCAGGCTCCAGGCTCTGAGCTGTCAACACAGAGTCCGACATGGAGCTTGAATCCACAAACCATGAGATCATGACCTGAGCCAAAGTCAGACTGAGTAATAACCAACTGAGCCACCCAGGCACCCCTTTAATAATTCTTAAATAGGTTTTAATCTTTAAGAAAGACTAGAATGGATGAGCTAAAATGGTGGAGTCCTAGGAGGACCTTAGGTTTGCCTGGTCCCTTGAACTCAGCTAGATAAACATCAAATCATTCTAAATACCCAAGAAATAAATCTGAGGACTGACAGAACAAACTGCACAACCAGAGGGAGAGAAGAGACTACATCATGGAAGGTAAGAGGTTGGAGACATGATCTGGGGGGAAAACAGATCAGAGGTGCTGTGGAGGGGAGGAGTCCCTAGTCAGGGAGAGATGTGAGAGAGACAGAGAGAGAGAGAGAGAGAGAGAGAGAGAACATAGTGGATCACATAAGGAAAACACCTTCCTAAAGCTATTGACTGGGAAAATGAGAGGACCTGATCTGCATGAGTTTTTACAACCAGCAGGGCTCAAAGACTGGAGTTTTAGAGGTCTGTGGTTTGGCTGGTGTAGAGCTGGTGGGCACTGCAGTGCTCCTGTGGAGAAGGAAGCGGAGATCCCAGAAGCAGACAGCACTATCTAAGGATCTCCTGGGATGCACTGGGAGAGATGGTTTCCCATTCTTGGAGTGCATCTGGAAGAACTGGCATTCCCTCTCCTGGGACAACAAAGCTGGTAGGTGCCATTTCCCTCTCTCACCCCTCAGCATAAAAAAACTTCAGTGAGTAGCACAGTGCCAACACTGACAGCCTAAACTGCTTATACCAAGCCTCACCCCCCTGAGCTCTGCTGGTGCTGCTTTTCTGGGGAAAGTGTGCCTGAGAACAAGTGCAGTGGGTATCTCCCCTGGAAGACCAGCACAAATCCCCCACATGCACCATGTCTACTGGCCATAGAATTCTGCAAATATTCAGCTCTACTGGAAATAGCATCAGGTCTCTTTTAACAAGTAGACCAGGGTACAACTAGTTAAAATTCACCACACTCTAGCCAAGGTCCAAACACTCCCCAGTGCAGGCAAAGAGAAACTCTGCAGAGGACTAACGTGAGGGAAAGAGTAGCCAAAACATAGCAGCAGAATGCATATACCAGGGACACTTCCTGAAGCACCAGACCCTGGAAAATATATGACCTTTTCTTTATAAAGCCATTAGTCTCAGGAGCAGAAAACATAACAGGCTTTCCTAACACAGAGAAAACAGAGACCTAGACAAAATGCCAGGGTAGAGGAATTCATCCTAAAATGAACAATAAAAGGTCACAGACAGGGATATAATTGAAATAGATATAAGTAATATGCTTGAACCAGAATTTAATGCAAAAATCATAAGGATGATTTTAGTTGAGCCTGAGAAAAGCATAGAAGACACCAGGGAGTCCCTTACCACAGAGATAAAAGATCTAAAAACTAGTCAGGCCAGAAAAAATGCTATAACTGAGGTGTGAAACTGACTAGTTGTAATGAGCACAAGGATGGAAGAAGCAGAGGAATGAATCAGTGATATAGAAGATAAAATTATGGAAAATAATGAAGCTGAAAAGAAGAAGGAAAGAAAAATATTGGATCATGAATGTAGACTTAGGGAACTCAGAGATTCCATAAAACGAAATAACATTTGCATAATATGAGTCCCAGAAGAAGAGAGGGAAAAAGTGGCAGAAGGTTTGTTTGAGGAAATTATAGCTGAAAACTTCCTGAATGTGGGGAAGAAAACAGACATCCAAATCCAGGGAGCACACAGGGCTCCCATTAAAATCAACAAAAGCAGGCCAACACCAAGACATATCATAGTTAAATTCGCAAAATATAGAGATAAAGAAAAAAAAATCCTAAAAGCAGCAAGAGAAAAGAAGTCCCTAACTTGCAAGGGAAGACAAATAAGGTTAGCAGCAGATCTATCCACAGAAATTTGGCAGGACAGAAGGGAGTGGCATGATATATTCAATGTGCTGAATGGGAAAAATATGCAGCTTAAAATATTCTATCCAGCAAGGCTGTAATTCAGAATAGAAGAGATTAAAGAGTTTCCCAGGCAAACAAAGAGTAAAGGAGTTTGTGACCACTAAACAAGCCCTGCAAGAAACCTAAAGGGGACTCTTAGTAGGACTCTTCCAGTAGACTGGAAAGGAACAGAGAAAATCTCCAGAAACAATGACTTAACAAGTAATACGATGGCACTAAATTCATATCTATCAGTAATCACTCTGAATGTAAATGGACTAAGCCCTCCAATCAAAAGACATAGAATATCAGACTGGATAAAAAACAAAAACAAAACAAAACAAACAAACAAAATATGACCCATCTAAATGCTTCCCACAAAGACTCATTTTAGACCTAAAGTCACCTGCAGATTAAAAGTGGAGGACAATTTATCATGCAAATGGATGTCAAAAGAAACAAACTAGATTTTACTTTTTATTTATTTTTAAAAATGTTTATTTATTTCGAGAGAAAGAGAATGAGCAAGGGAAGGGCAGAGAGAGGAGAGAGAAAATCCCAAGCAGGCTCTTTGCTGTTAGTGCAGAGCCCAATGCAGGGCTTGAACTCATGAACCATGAGATCATGACATGAGCCAAAATCAAGAATTGGCTGCTTAACTGACTGAGCCATCCATGTGCCCCAGACAAACTAGATTTTAAACCGCAGACTGTAAGAAGAGATGAAGAAGGGCACTATATCCTAATAAACAGTCTATCCAATAAGAGTAGCTAACAATTATAAATATTTATGCCCCTAACTTACAAGTACACAAATACATAAATCAATTAATAACAAACATAAAGGAACTCATTGATAATAGTACAATAGTAGGGAAATTTAACACTCTACTTGTATCAATGGACAGATCATCTAAGCAGAAAATCAACAAGGAAACGATGGCTTTGAATAACATACTGGACCAGATGGACTTAACAGATATACTCAGAACATTTCATCCTAAAGCAGCAGAATGCACATTCTTTTTGAGTGTACATGGGACATTCTCCAGAATAAATCACATACTGGGTCATATATCAGGCCTCAATAAGTACAAAAAGACTGAGATCATACCATACATATTTTCTAACCACAACACTATAAAATTTGAAGTCAATCGCAAGAAAAAAATTAGAGAGACCACAAATAATGGAGGTTAAAGAACATCCTATTAAAGAATGAATAGGTCAACCATAAAATTAAAGAAGAAATAAAAAAATCCATGGAAACAGACATTAATGAAAACACAATGGTCTAAAACCTTTGTGATGCAGCAAAAGTAGTCATAAGAGAGAGGTATGTAGCAATACAGGTTTATCTCAAGAAGCAAGAAATATCTCAAATACACAACCTAACCTTACACCTAAAGGAGCTAGAAAAAGTACAACAGATGAAGCCGAAAGCCAGCAGAAGAAGGGAAACAGTAAAGATTAGAACAGAAATGAATGATATAGAAATTTTAAAAACCAGACCAATGAAACCAGGAGCTGGTTCTTTGAATTATAAAACTGATAAGCTTGTAGCCAGACTTATCAAAAAGAAAGAAAGAAAGAAAGAAAGAAAGAAAGAAAGAAAGAAAGAAAGAAAGAAAGAAAGAAAGAAAGAAAAAAGAAAGAAAGAAAGAAAGGAAAAGAAAGAAAAGAAGGAAAAGAAAGAAATAATGAATTCCAATAAATAGAATCATGAATGAGAGAGGAGAGAATTACAACCCACACAACAGACATACAAACAATTATTAAAGAATATTATGAAAAATTATATGCCAATAAATTGGTCAATCTGGAAGAAATGGATAAATTCTTAGAAACATATAAACTACCAAAGTTTATAAAGGAAGAAATAGAAAACTTCAACATACTGATAACCAGCAAAAAAATTGAATCAGTAATCAAAAATCTTCCAACAAACAAAAGTCCAGGGCCATGTGGCTTCCCAGGGAAATCCTACCAGACATTTAAAGAAGAATTAATACCTATTCTTCTCAAACTGTTCCAAAAATAGAAATGGAAGGATAACTTCCAAACTCATTCTACAAGGCCAACATTACCTTGATTTCAAAATCAGACAAAGACCCCACTAAAAAAGAAAATTAGACACTGATATGGATGCAAAAATTCTCAGCAAGAGAGTAGCAAATCAAATCCAACAGCACATTAAAAGAATTATTCACCACAATCAAGTAGAATTTATTTCTGGGCTGCAAGAGTGGTTCAATATTCAAATTAATCAACCCTGCTGATAAAAAAAAGACAAGAACCATATAATCCTTTCAATAGATGCGGAAAAAGCATTTGACAAAGTACTGCATCCATTCTTGATAAAAACTCTCAACAAAGTAGGGATAGTGGGAACATATCTCAACATCATAATGGCCATATACAAAAGACTCACGGCTAGTATCATCCTCAATGGGGAAAAAATTGAGAGCTTTTCCTCTAGGGAGGGTCAGGAAGAAGACAGCATGTTTACTCTCCCCATTATTATAAAACATAGTACTGGAAGTTCTCACCTCAACAACCAGACAACAAAAAGAAATAAAAGGCATCCAAATGGGCAAGGGAGAAGCCAAACTTTCACTATTTGCAGATGACATAATCCTGTATGTAGAAAACCCAAAAGACTCTACCAAAAAATGACTAGAACTGAGACATGAGTTCAGTAAAATCTCAGGATACAAAATCAATGTACAGAAATCTGTTGCATTTCTATATACTAATAATGAAGCAGCAGAAAGAGAAATCAAGGAATAAATCCCATTTACAATTGCACCAACACCCAAAAGATACCTAGGAATAAACATACCCAAAGAGGTCAAATATCTGTACTCTAAAACTATAGAACACTTATGAAATTGAGGATGACACAAAGAAATGGAAAAACATTCCATGCTCATGGATTGGGAGAGCAAATACTATTAAAATGTCTATGCTACTCAAAGCAATCCATATTTAATGAAATCCCTATCAAAATACCACCAGTGTTTTTCACAGAGCTAGAACAAAAAATTCTAAAGTTTGTGTAGAACCACAAAAGAACCTGAATAGCCAAAGTAATGTTGAAAAAGAAAACCAAAGCTGGAGGTATCACGATTCCAGACTTGAAGCTATATTACAAACTTGTAGTTATCAAGATGGTATGATACTGGCACAAAAAAACAGACACACAGATCAGTGGAACAGAATAGAAAACCCAGAAATTTACCCACAACTATCTGGTCAACTAAACTTCAACAAAGCAGGAAAGAATATCTAATTTTCTTCAGAAAATGGTGCTGGGAAAACTGGACAGCAACACGCAGAAGAATGAAACTGGACATCATACACAAAATAAATTCAAAATGAATGGAAGACCTAAATGTGAAGCAGAAAACCATCTAAATCCTAGAAGAGAAAGCAGACAGCAACGTCTTTGGCTTCAGCCACAAAACCTTCTTACCAGACACATCTCCAGAGGCAAGGCAAACAAAAGCAAAAATGAACTATTGGGACTCCATAAAGATAAAAAATCTACACAGCAAAGGAAATAATCAACAAAACTAAAAGGCAACTTTTGGAATGGGAGAAGATATTTGTAAAAGACATATCTGATACAGGGTTAGTATCCAAAATCTATAAAGAACTTATCAAATCTAACCCCCCCAAACAAATCCAGTAAAGAAATGGGCAGAAGACATGAAAAGACACTTTTCCAAAGAAGACATCCATTGTCTAACAGACAAATGAAAATATGCTCAACATCACTCATCATCAGGGAAATACAAATCAAAACAAAAATGAAATATCACCTCATACCTGTCAGAATGGGCTAAAATTAACAACACAGGAAACAACAAGTATTGGTAAGGATGCGGAGAAAGTGGAACTCTCTTACACTGTTGGGGGAATGCAAACTGGGGCAGCCACTCTGGAAACAGTATGGGGTTTCCTCAAAAAGTTAAAAATAGAACTACCCTACAGTCCAGCAATTGCACTACTAGGTATTTACCCAAAGAACATAA
This sequence comes from Felis catus, assembly GCF_018350175.1. Classification (NCBI taxonomy): domain Eukaryota; kingdom Metazoa; phylum Chordata; class Mammalia; order Carnivora; family Felidae; genus Felis; species Felis catus. The sequence goes on from NC_058376.1 coordinate 46,923,248, forward strand.
AAATACTGATTCAAAGGAACACACACACCCTGATGCTTAAAGCAGCATTATCAACAATAGCCAAATTATAGAAAGAGCCCAAATGTCCATCCACTGATGAATGGACCAATAAGTTGTGGTATAATATACAATGCAATGTTCCTTAGCGATCAAAAGAATGAAATCTTTCCATTTGCAACAATGTGGATGGAGCTAGAATGCATTATGCCAAGTGAAATAAGTCGGAGAAAGACAAATACCATATGATTTCACTCATATATGGAATTAAGAAATGAAACAGATGAATATGGTGTGGGAGGTAGAGACAAACAGTAAGTCAGACTCTTAACTATTGAGAACAAACTGAGGGTTGCTGGAGAGGTGGTGGGCAGGGGGATGTGCTGAATGGTGATGGGTATTAGGGAAGGCACCTGTTGTGATGAGCACCTGGTGTTGTATGCAAGTGACAAATCCCTAAATTCTACTCCTGAAACTAATATTACACTATATGTTAAATAACTGGAATAAATAACAACTTGAGAGGGAAAAAAATCTTTAAGCAAGACTAGCATTTCCTCCTCAGTTAAACTGAATAATTTCTGCTTTTAAGTAGGTTCATTTTCATACACTTGATCTGGTATTCTTCCAATTTACTTCCAAGAAAGTGACAATCTAAGTATATTCTTTAGAAACTAGGGGCAATACTTCCTAATATTGCTTTTGTCTCCTTATGGACAAGACTTGCATAATCTGTTTCCATCTTGTTCTTTTCCTTCAGGGTGCTTCCTATTGCCCTCTGCACATCTCTTTCATCCTCTGAATATGGAATTTAGATAAGGATAGGATGGCATCTGAGCCAGAATTTGGTTGTAGTCAAAATATTGCTCAGCCTATATTTTACTGCTGTATCAAATGAACTGAGGGGAAGCCCTAAAGTGATCTAAGGAGTTTTCATGGCCATGGAATCTGCATACATAATTTCAAGGTAAGAATTAATGTTAAACTGATATACGTCCAGTGTTTAAGGGTTTTGTTTGTTTGTTTTCCTAAAAAATTGAACTAGGCAATTTGTTCCTACCTTATATATATATAATAACTTGACTCCTTCCCTCCCAGATATTCATGAAGAATAAGCAGTGTATGTTATTGACAGTGTATTTAAATTTTCAGAAACAATATATTCACCAAGACTAACTAAAAATTCAGGTTTCTTTGTTTTACATTATCAACAGTTGTGTTAGTATTGGTTCCTAATCAGTAGTTCTGACTACAAGTTTTGTTTTACATGCGAAAGCTTCAAAAGTAATTATTAATATATGAAGTTTTTTAGATGGATTCAACTACCACCTATGCTGTTAAGAGCTAAAACGCTGTAATTTTCAGGTCAATCTCTCTTAGCTCAATTTTTCAGAATGACTCCAAAATGAAATATCTAACTACCTGACAAATAACTACCACAGGTTTTACTGTTGCTTCAAACTGAACTCATATCTCTCCTTGTTTTCCCTGACTTCTGGCTTTCTTCTGGCTATTTTTCTTTTCTTTTCTTTTCTTTTCTTTTCTTTTCTTTTCTTTTCTTTTCTTTCTTTCTTTCTTTCTTTCTTTCTTTCTTTCTTTCTTTCTTTCTTTCTTTCTTTCTTTCTTTCTTTCTAAGAAAGTTTATTTATTTTGAGAGAAAGAGAGAGAGCGTGCATGAGCAGAGGAGGGGCAGAGAAAGAGGGAGAGAGAAAATCCAAGGAGGTTGTACACTGTCAGCACAGAGCCAGATGCGGGGCTTCATTTCATGAACCATGAGATCATGATCTTAGCTAAGATCAAGAGTCACTCACCGACTGGGCCACCCAGGTGCCCCTTCTTCTGGCTTTCTACTTTCATTAAGCCATCACCCTCTGCACATTTCCTAAGCAAAGCATTATAGATTCACTCAATTCCTTCATCTCTCTCCAAAAGAAGCCATCTAATTCTTTCATGTTACTTCTAAAAGATTGCTCGTGTATGTCTTTCCCTCTCCATGTCTATGGGTACACTCTTGGTCTAGGTACTCAACTCCAGTTGATAGTATTGTAAAAATGTCCAATATTGTCTCCTCTCCTCTTTCTTCTCCTTTGTAAAGCCCACCCAACCCATGGCCACCACAGAGCTGCTCAAGGTATTTCTATTTTTAAAATCTGTCTATACTACCCATAGAGCAAGTCCAAACTCCTTAGCAAGCATACAAGACCTTTTAATATATGGCTTCAGTCTAACAAACTGCCTTACCACCTGCTATTTTTTATCCACACCTTCTAATCATTCACTGAAAATCCATGCCTACATTTACTTCTTTGTCCATTTCTTTAGCCAACATTGCTCCTCCCTACCTAATCTGTCTTGTTTGCTTCTACTAATATTTTTTAAAGCCCAGCTCATTGTCACCAATCTTCAGCTTATCTTTCAGGTATAATTAGTCACTCCTTTTCATTGTACCCTCACTGTATCATTTTCTTCATGTACTCAGTCATTTCCTTATCCATTTGCTTATATATTAATTCATCTATTCTCTGTTATGATGATATAGCAGAGAATAATGCCAAGTCCTTATCCTTTTGAATTTTTTATAGTCTAGTATGAAATAAATAATAAACAAATAAGTAACGATTGAACTAATATGAATCAGGTAATGATAGTGCCAGGAATATAAATAAAGCAGTTTGAGAGGCTAGAAGGTAACAGTGGTTGGGGAGAGTGGCTATATTAAATAAGGTATTTCTAAGGAGATGACAGTTGAGGCGAGACCTGAATTAAGTGTTGGAGTCATGCTGGTAAACTTCTAATGAATTGGGTGTGGGTTAACAGAGAAAGAGGACTCAAAAATAAAATCTGGGTTTGAGACATGGGCATTTGTGTAAGCAGTGGCACCATTTACTGCAATGAAGACTAAAAGGGCAGGAAGAGGAGAATATGCCTATTTTTCAACTTATTTGAGATTTATATCTCTAATTAGTTTGTGAGTTCCTTGAGACTGGTGTCGTTTCTTCTTTGGCTTTGGACTAAATAAGATGGGCAAAATATTTAGAAATCTGAAGGACTGTTGGAGGTTGGGGAGTGCTCATAAAAGGCCACTGGGTAGCAAAAATGTCAGAGCCCACTATAGTACGTTATTTCTACAGTCTACTTCCAGCTCTTTAATTACATGCATCTAGTCATAAAAGTTTACGATGATGAATTACCCAGTAGCATAAAATCAAATATATATTACCAACAGATATTCAGAATAATATTCTTCACTACAAAATACCCCACCTTCTTCTCTAGGAACTTTCAACTTAAAATGGCTCTTCAATATGATGCAGAATAAAAATAAAATAGCAAATAAAAATGTTAGCTGAAATAAGGTTAATAATAGAGAAGTCCTGAAGTAAAACTTTAAACTCAATGCCATCTTTTTCATGAAGTCTTGTTGTTTATTCACAAAGATCTCTCCGTTTTCCATACATCCTTTACACTTACACATCTCTTATCACATACTAAGAAGGTACCTGTAGGAACAGAGGGAATTGGAAGATAGGCTTTGGCCCACTTCTTCCACTTGGTAAACTGGGAACCAACTTAAATTATCTGAACCTCATTTTCATTGACTGTGAAATGGAAGTAATTATATAGGCTCTGCCCATCTTGTAGGGTTATAGTGACATGAATTTAAAGCTCTACATTAACTTCAAAGCTTCATTCACAAAGTTATCCCCCTTTTTTATGAAATATTTGCCTTTTTCCAGGCACTACAAGGGCCTCAAAGATCAATAAGACACAATCACTATTCCTTGAAAACTTAACCTCTACTAGGAAAGATATGAGCTTACCCAAGGAACAAGAGAAATGAACAGAGAGATGCAGGAGGCATTACTATTAATATCATCTGCAGTGTAGTGTTCGGTATGCTCATTTATTTCCCAAAGAGGTAATAAATTCCTAAATGGTAGAGACCATGTCTTGTATAATATTCTTATATTTCCACTACTGGCAGAAGTTAGGAGCTCAACAAAGATTAGTTATACGAATAAGCCCAAATAGGGAAGCTGGGCTGAGGAGCCATATCACTACATATATAAACACTCTATAAATCTCCCAGTCTATATATACAGCTCCCTTGCTCTGCTTTATGTCTTCCTGATTTGGACTTTGGAATGTCTACTTTACGGAACTAAATTAGTTTTCTTGGGCTGTACTCCTTATCCCTGGTGTCAGGATTATTCTCCCATAAATATTTCCAAAGACGTTCCTAAAAAGATATGCACACCTCACTTTTCCTATAAAAAGGGGGGGGGCATTTCTCATAAGTGTTTTGACAGAGTTAGTTCAAACTGAAGCTTGTGGAAACGATGGTTCTGGGTTATAGTTCTTATTTACTGATCTTAAGTATATCTTAATATTACAGATATTTTAGTAATTGCTTATACTAAAATTCCCCAGCACCCCAGAGGAGTCATCAAGAGGCATACTCCCAGGTTACATCCTGATACTTCCAGCTTAAACTGGTTAACTGTAGTGGGGTTGTAGATTCAGGAAACAGCTGCAAAATGACACACTTTGCCCGGAAACTTGTTTTATATGGTCTTAAGCCAAACTTACTATCTCTTCTGAATACACACTTTTGTGAAATGATGTCTTTTCCAAGTGCCTCCCAAATACATTGTGCCAATTTTAAAGCATGACTCAGCATGAGTGTTTAACTTGCCTGAATCCACAGGAACACATGGTGTACGACAGATTATAAAATATAGAAAGTGACTATTTGATCATTTGTGGCATGTCATGATTTTTCATACCCCTTTAAGTGGATATATCATCTAATAAGTGTAATTAGCTGGCTGTTTTCAGTTCATGTGAATTTAGTTGTTAGGTCATGTTGATTTGAGTACAAGAAACATCATGATGTATTAGGAAATCTCCTCTCTCAGAAGTCAGGAGGCCATAATTCTGGTTCCATCTATGCCACTAATTAACTCAATAACCTTAGATAAACCACTTCACCTTTTGAAATCAATTATTCTTACCAGTTAATGGAGAGAATTGGACTGAGTTCCTGGTGGTCCTTTCCAGCTGGAACACTCTTTAGTACTAATCACTTTAGAATTAGATAGTGAAAGTTAACTTATTCATCCAGGAAGAGTAATGTGTTTTGAGAAATTTCTGAATGGCAGAAGGCAGAATACACGGTGACCTAAGTAAAAAGAGCATTTATATGCATCAGAAGCAAAGTATAGGACTAGAGATTCCCAAATATAGAATAATTAGGTGAACAAGAAGAAAACAAGTTAGATTACCTAATGTTAGAAAACAAGTTAGAATGCCTAGTAAGGTTATTTAATGAGTTCCATTAAGGTCAGACCTCTTCAGGTCCTATTATAAGGTGACCAGATTGTCTCTTTTACTCCAAACATTAGTGTACCCTGCCCATTAGTTTGTATGAGCAGACTAAGAGATAAACACATCTCCCATGCAGAAATTGTGCAATTAGAAGTCCCCACAAGGGTCCTTTAAAGAACCTGCTTATGTGGCCATTAGGGACCCATTAAATCAAGATAGTCTCACAGGGAAGACTACTATAGCAAGAGACAGGTCATAAATATTTTCTCTTTCACCTCTCTTTCCAACATTCCAAAAGAGAAAAGGGGACAAGATGAGATTATAAGGAGCACTCTGTGCCTCTTGCTCATTCTGTATTCTTCAGGTCAAAGCTAAACTTGGTCCAGGGGTAGGGAGGGTATGAGGTTAAATGATTAAATTTGAATGGACTTTTTAACTCAAAATAACTGGAAGACTGAAAGTACTATAGCAACTGACATTTCACAAAGAGACAAGAAATGGAGATTCTTCCCGGCATAGTGAAAGCAGCATTAGCATGAAAGAAAACCATTGTACTTTTGTGTCCCACTAAATCTAAAATGTTTAACCATATGGAAGACATATGGCAGGTTGTTCTAATGACTTGAATCCAGAATCTTGCTGTAGATACTGCTCTGTCACCACTGAGTAGATAATATGACTACATTTAGCTTAGCTTCTAGGATTTGTAGAAATTCATGAAATACAAGCTCCATAAAAAAAAGTAAGGATGCTGATTTATTATTCCAAATTATGTACAGAAAATATCTGTACATTTTTCTTGGGAGATAATTCTCCATTAATATTTTCATATTTTTGCATAGTTTGGGATTTGTGATTATATGATGAACCTGCTGAAGAGTAGAGATCATGCAATGCTCCAGAGAGATTTAGAGACTCATTTCTCCAGAGTCATTTGCTCACATTCCAGGGTAAAGCCTTCCCTCTATTCCTCAGAGAAAAATTTGTTACATTCCAGAGCGAAGTTCTCTCTGGAGAGCAGGAGAGAGGTGCAGATGTGCCAGCTGTCCTATATAAACTCTGAGTCATAATTTTGGGGTTTTACCCTCTGATGCAAATCCCACTGCATACCCAGGGGAATATGCCATCCTGGCACCCTGTAGGGAACTAGAGCTAAGATGTTCTTTCACAGTAGTCTCTTCTCTAATTCAAAGATCTTAGATTTACTGCCAGTGTATATAACACATTGTATATGTATATGTATATGTATATGTATATGTATATGTATATGTATATGTATATGTATATGTATATGATGTGTATGTGTTTACGTATATGTGTATATGTATACACACACATGTATACATACACATACACATATACCTCCACACATGTACATATATGCTCTTTGGGCATAGAGAATTATTAATATTTATTAATAATTATTATAAATAATTAATATTTATTAATAATTCTTCATATTAATCTTAAAATCTTTGTATCTTCACACGTCCTAATGTAGGATCTGTCACATAGTAGATGTCCAACATGTTTGCACCATGGGTAAATGAATAAATAAATCAACAATGTAAATAAGCACACACTGAACTTTTGAAACGGCATTGAAACAGAAAAAAATGATTAAAGCAAAAGTATATCTTTACGGTTTCTAGTCAAGGGGAAAGTTTAGAAAGGCACGTAAGCTTATGGAGTGATTCAAATTAAGGTGATTTATTGCAACTTTCAAACAAAATGTGAGTGAACTTTAAAAATATGTATAGAAACATGTCCCTGATTTTGAGAGTTCCAGCTAAGAATCCAGCTTGGTGTGTAGACAATTTAAACAACAAGAGATTTTCAGAAAAAAGTCAATACTTCTTGGAAAGAAATCACATTTTCTTTGGAGTCTCCCGCTTTTACTTTTTATATGGTCTGACTTTGAATAAAATCGTATGTGGTGTTCTTGTGTGTAAAAATAATGTGCGGATTTATACATTATAGAGATGTTTGGATAAAATAAATCTATAATCTAAAAGTGACTAACACATTTTAAATTTTAGGAAAAAAACCCTGCTTATTTAATGAATGAAGAAAGGCAAAGAACTACAAATGCATTGTATTTGCATCCCATCCTTTGTGATTTTCAGAGCAATATCATAAAATATGCCCTCATTGTTGGTGTCAAGGAAAAGCTAATCTTCTTGTGCTTTTACTGCAATTTGACTTTCTAAGTGCCTGGACAGCAACTCTTCTTCATTCTGCTTCTGATATGCCCCATTAATCAGCTTCATTTCTCAGGAAGAGACTAATGTATGCCTCCATCTAATGCTAGAAAAGTGCATATAGGCAAGAAAGGGAGATTATATTGAGGGGGGGAAATAGGAGTAAAAACAGCACTCCCAGAGAGGTACCATCTCTAACAGTAAGCTTTTTACAGTTCAGAATCAGTGAGGTATCAATATCTAACTAGAACTCTGTTCTAGGGACACAGGATAATTCATACATAGCTTTAGAAGTTTTGACACTGGCATGGCGATGACATAATTTTGAATGGTATTATGTCCAAGAAGATCCATTTGAAAATAAGAGAGGGTGATGAGAAGATAGGAGGTAGGAGAGCAGATTCAAGTTAGCAGGGCAGGGTGCAGAGCAGAACTTCTAGGGGCCTCTGGTCTAGGTAGGGAGATGTCCGTACGGAGAAAACTCAAGACCTCAAGGAAAGTAGGCAGCAAGTACGAGGGCTGCCCTCGACACAAAGATGTTCAGAGGGCCTGTCACCTAATAACATCAACCGATTTCTTCCATATATGCCTAATGACAGTAGTCAAGACCATTTTTTTTTAGAAAATACTATTTAATGGGGTGAGAAGTTCTGCCATACTGCTATGCTAGACTTTGTTAGTCCATGCAGGCTAATCTGCAGATGGTTAGCAGCTCATTTGCCGAGCTGGACTGAAACTAAACTGGACAGGAGTTAACATGTTGTCCTTTAGTCTTGTTCATACACTCTTCATCTCTTACTAGTATTATTATAATGGTCCTCTACCCAGTTCCCCTTCCTCCACTCCACCTCTACAATAATTTCTCTAAAATATAAATGCAATAGCATCACTGTTTTAAAAACCTTCAGTGTGTTCCATAATCACAAGGTTAGTCCCAAAATATCTTAGTATTGTGTGTTAGGCACTAGTCCCTATTTTCTTTTCAAGCTTCTTTTCCCCATCCCCTCTTTTTCTAATCACAGAAAACTGCCCACTGCCCAAAGTCCATTCCATGTTCTCTCAGGCCTCCCTTCTTTGGCTCTTACTGTCTTCTACTCGATCTTTAAACTGCTGAAATTCCACACATTCCATCAAGAACAGGTTTATTCTGGGTAGTTTTGCCCAAACTTCCAAAGTAAGCTTTCTTTGAATAGTTTGTTCACCTTCCCTTTTTGACCTTTCTATATAAATGACAAATTTGAATTGCATATTTATGTTTGTCTTCTTCATAAATATGTGAGCTCATCAGAGGCAGGGAATCTCTCTGATTTGTCTTGTTATTGCCAGTTCTCAGCATAATGCCTGAGTACATTCTCACATTTCTTTTTGTTGAATGAATAAGTGAATATACATCATTTAGGATTAGGTTTGATTCAGTATAATAGAAAATTCAAAATATATGACCCATATGAGATAGTGGATTTTTTTTCTCATATGAAGAAAATTCAGAGACAGGCAGTCCAGGGCTATATGGTGGCTTCATGCTGGCATCAGTGTCACAAGATTCTACTAAGATTCTGCTACCCATCTGCTATGGATTCAGTTGTGTCCCCCTGCACTTCAAATTAATGTTAAAGACCTAGACATCAATGTGTCTATATTTAGAGATAGGGCCTATAAGGTCACAAAACTAGGGCCCTCATACAATAAGATTAGTATCTTTATAAGAAAAAATACCAGAGCACTCCTCCCTCTCTCTTGGGCTCCATGCACACAAAGGAGAGGTCATGTGAGAACGCAGCAAGATAACCACTGCCTACAAACCTGCAGGAGACATCTCAACAGAAACTTAACATGGTGGTACCCTGATTTTGGACTTTTCCAGCCTACAGAACTATGAGAAAATAAATGTCTGTTGTCTAAACTACCCACTATAGTTCTGGTATTTTGTTATTGCAGCCCTAGCTAATTAACTAAGACACTAAGGTTTTGGATCTCCTTCTGGTGTAAGACGGCTGCTGGAACATTGGTGATTACATGAAAGTTCCAGGTAATGGGAGGGGAAAAAGGGGGAAAAGGAAAAAAGGCAAGACATTTTCTCTCCTAGCTAAGTCAGTGCTCCTTTAAGATTCCTAAGCATCCACTTAAGTACCTCTGACATCCCTGGCTTCAAGGGAGGCTGGAAAATGTAATTTTTAAGCTGGGCACATGGCTGCCTAGAATAAAATCAGGGTTCTGTTTGTGAGGAGATGGGGGAAATATATATCAGGTTGGTACTTAGCAGTTCCTGCCACAAACATCTTCATGGTCAATCTTGACAGTTTTGGCTTTTGGAGAGTTTGTATCCTGGCTGAATGGGGTGGTCACTTGGGCTGCACTACATTTTTAAAATAAGTTGTCATTGTGGTACTATAGGCAAGAACATAGACAATAAAAGTGCTTAAATACAAGATGTTTTAAATGCTATTATCATTTGATGATAATGGATTGAGTGGCACAATATTTTACTCTATCCCTAGAGGGGTTTTGAGAGGATATTTTTTTTCTTTTTCCCCCAGCCAGGAGAATCTCAAGCAGATACTCAAATATTAAAATCTATCTTGGACCTATTACTTCAGAAAGATTGACTATACTATACTTATCAGATTTCATTTACCAAAGTTAGCAGAAGAAAGGAAATAATAAAGATCAGGGCAGAAATGAATGAAATAGAGACTGGAAAAGTAATAGAAAAGATTAATGAAATTAAGAGCTGGTTTTTTGAAGAGATGAACAAAATTGACAAACTCTTTTAGACTAAGAAGAGAGAAGATTCAAATAAAATAAAATCAGAAATGAAAGAGGAGACCGATACCACAGAAATACATAGGATTATAACAGATTATTATGAACAATTACATTCCAACAAATTACATAACCTACAAGAAATGATCAATTTCTAGGAATATACAGGCTATCAATACTAAATCAGGAAGAAATACTTAATAGATTAATAACAAGTAGAGAAATCAAGTCAGTAATCAAAACCTCCCAATACAGAAAACCCCAGGACCAGACAGTTTCACTGGAAAAGTCTGCCAACTATTCAAAGAAGTACAAACTATTTTGTACTTTTCAAATTATTCTAAAGAATTGAGGAAGAGGAAACATTTCCAGCACTATCCTGATATGAATGCCAGATAAGGACACTATAGGAAAAGAAAACTATAGATCAATATTCCTGATGAACATAGATTAAAAAATTGTCGACAAAATATTAGCAAACCACACTGAAGAACACATTAAAAGCACAATAAACTATGACCAAGTAGGATTTATCCCTGGGATACAAGGATGATTCAATCCACAAGAATTGATGAATGTGATAAACCACATTAATAGAATAAATGATGCAAACCATATAACTCAACAGATGCAGCAAAAATATTTGACAAAATACAACATCCTTTCATGATAAAAACCCTCAACAGATTGTGTGAAGAAACATATCTCAAGATAATATAGGCCATATATGACAAATGCACAGCTAACACCATACTCAATGGAGAAAAACTGAAAGTTTGTCCTCAAAGATCAAGTTCAAAACATGGCACCCACTCTCACCACTCTTATTCAATATAGTGCTGGAAGTCCTAGCTACAGCAATTAGGCAAGAAAAACATGAAAGGCACCCAAATTGGAAAGGAAGAAGTAAAATTGTTATTTGCAGATGATATAATCTTATATATAAAAAGTCCCCAAGACATAACCAAAAAAATGAATTCAGTAAGGTTGCAGGACATAAAATCAATATACATAAACCAGGAGCATTTCTATGCTTCTATAATGAAATAACTGAAAAAGAAATAAAGGAAATTATCTCATTCACAATAGTAGCAAAACAATAAAATACCTAAGAATAAATTTAACCAAGGAAGTGAAAGAGCTCTACACTGAAAACTATAAGACTCTGTTGAAAGAAATAAAACACACATACAAAAAGGAAAGATATCCCATGTTCTTGGGTCAGGAGAGTTAATATTGTTAAAATGTCTGTACTGCCCAAAGCCATCTATAGATTCTAGGCAATCTCAGCAAAATTCCATGGCTTTTTTTTTTTCCACAGAAAGAGGAAAAAAAAAACAACCCAACAATCCTGAAGTTTGTATGGAACCACAAAAAACTCTATATAGCCAAAGCAATTCTGAGAAATAGGAACAAAGCCAGAGGCATCACACTTCCTGATTTCAAACTATACTACAAAGCTATAGTAATTAAAATAATATGGTACTGACATAAAAATAGACACATAGACCAAAGGGACAAAATAAAGTGTCCAGAATTAGCCCCCCCAAAATATGGTCAATCAGAATTCCAACAAGGGACCCAATGGGGAAAGGATGGTCTCTTCAACAAATGATGGTGGGAATACTGAATAACCACATGTAGAAAAATGAATTTGGACCCCTATCTTACACCACTCACCAAAATGGATTAAAGGCTTAAATATAAGACTGAAACCATAAAACTCCTAGAAGAAAATACAGGGACAAAGCTCCTTAAAATTGGCCTTGGCAAAAAATTTTTGGGTACAACACCAAAACACAACGACAAAAGCAAAAATAAAGTAGGACTACATCAACTTAAATGCATTTTCACAGCTCCCCCGACTCCCCTAAGCCATATCAACAAAAGGCAACCCATGGAAAGGGAGAAAATAGTTGCAAGCCGTATATCCTAAAACAGGTTCATATCCAAAATATATAAAAACTCATACAACTGGGTAACAAAAAAATAATCCAGTTAAAAAGTGGGCAGAGGAACTAGACATTTTTCCAAAGTAGACATACAAATGGCAAACAGGTACATGAAAATATGTTCAGCAACACTAATAATTAGGGAGATGAAAATGAATTTTTAAATTTTATTTATTTAGTTTTGAGAGACAGAGAGAGAGAGAGAGAGAGAAAGAGAGAGAGAGAGGGCACAAACTAGGGAGGGGCAAAGAGAGAGAGAGGGAGACACAGAATCTGAAGCAGGCTTCAGGCTCTGAGCTGTCAGCACACAGCCCTACATGGGGCTTGAACCTACAAACCATGAGATCATGACCTGGGCTAAAGTCTGAGGTTCAACCGACTGAGCCACCCAGGTGCCCCAGGGAGATGAAAACTAAAATTATAATGAGATATTTCCTCACACCTATTTTATGTCTATCATCAAGAAACTTAGGTTGCAGGTTGTCACTTTCTGGTTCCAGTAGGTCCAGAGGGGTATCTGCTTGTGCATTCTGTTTCTTAGGCTACCTTGAGTGGTTTGCATTCCTGACAGTTGTGGATGCCAGATGGATGCAGAAATTAAGGGAGGAAACCATTAGGAGGAGATTGTGGTTAATAGTGCAGGGCCAGCAAGGTTAAGGATGCAGTCTGAAATATATACATCCATTGTTTGAAGAAATAGGGATCGGCCTTGCTAAGGGTATATTCAAAGTATTGATGGTGACAGATTTTTGTAGTAGGTGGGAGAAATAGAGGCAACCTGTTCTTTCAGGGGAAAAGGGAGGTATAGATTTTTTAAAATAAAAATTAAGGGAGGGGCACCTGGGTAGCTCAGTTGGTTGAGTGCCTGACTTTGGCTCAGGTCATGATCTCCTGGTTCAGGAATTCAAGCCCCACATCGGGCTCACTGCTGTCAGCCTGTCAGCAGAGTCTGCTTCAGATTTTCTGTCCCCCTCTCTCTGCCCCCACCCTGCTTGCATTCTCCCCAAAAATAAAGATAAATAAAAAAGGGAAATTCGGTAGAAGCAAAGGACCAGTCAAAGGGGCGTCTCTGCTAAAATAATGGTCTGCAAAGTAGAAGGTATGGGATGCTGTATAAAAAATGCTTAAGGTACAGGAAGAAATTTTAGAACTTGTAAATATTTTTTTCTCACTCTGCATTATTTGTATGTAGTTTATAATGTACAGAAAATTATAAAAATGGTACAGTTGTGTAATTCACAAATAAATAAAAACACATTGTGGGTATATGGTCAACAATTTTATTGATGGGGTACATGATCTAAAGAGTTTGAGGCCACAGCACGAGAGGATCAAGGCAGCAGGATGTTCCTCCTCCGAAAAGCCAGTATCATATTAGACATCACGAGGGTAGCAGTAGGAAGGCAAATGTTTTGGCAAAGTAAAAATAAAAGAGTAGAAACAGGTGTGTCCTAATTCTAAAGAAATTTTACATTTTTATCCCTTTGGCTTTGTGCTTTCTTGAAATCCTTACTTTCTCTTAATGAGGTGAGCTTTACAAAACTGGGAGTAGAATACAACTCAAGTATTTTTTATTTCATTACTTTTCCAGAGCAAAGACTCTTAGTCCTCAATGACTGATCTCAACATACCAAAAAATATCGGTAAAAAAATTTAACATTTTGGGGCACCTGGGTGGCTTGGTTGGTTAAGTGGCCGACTTAGGCTCAGGTCGTGATCTCGAGGTTCATGAGTTTCAAGCCCCATATTGGGCTCTGTGCTGACAGCTCAGAGCCTGGAGCCTGCTTCGGATTCTGTCTCCCTCTCTCTCTGCCCCTCCCCCGCTCATGCTCCATCTGTCTAAAAATGAATAAACGTTAGAAAATACCGAAAAAAAAGAAAAAAATTAAACATTTCTATAAAGCTAGAGCCCAAAGAATCTACTTTTCTTTTTCTTTTTCTCTTCTTTTTTTTAAACTCGGTGGTTTTTGGGTGTTCCAGTGGCTTATTGCTAAACAGTCAAGGGAAAAAGGCTTTCTGATTGCTAAAATGAAAGCACTCACTCTGTTTTTTTTTTTTTTCCCTTCACATTTGAGGTAGGAAAATAACACAGCAACAACAACAAAAAAATCTTGTTTCAGACATTGAAAAACTACTGGTCTTGCTACAGGTTTATAATAATTAAAATTTAAAAGCTAAATTAAAAAATTAAAATTAAAATTTAAATTTAAAAGCCGATAATTTGTCTTTTTATGTTGTACATCTGTAGAACCCTAGAAGACAGAATTTACAGCTCATATGAAAGGGCAGAGTTTTGTCTTTTGTTTTCTAATTGGGGTGAGAATAGAAGTATTTAATTAAAAGGTAAGGAAACAGACATATTTTTTTTTGGCATAATGGTGTGTATAGGAAATGTAAATTATTAGCAAGAGCAGGCCCATCTTATAGATGCTCCTTGATGAGGTAAAGCCAGGATCCTGGGATAAGGATCCTGGGGAGAAATGATAAGACAATGAGCCTTAAAAAGTGGAAATCACAAAGGAAAACCAGAGCCTCACTAAACCGCTAGTTGATCATCTCGGGTGGGTAATACATGAATTAAGGGTAAGACATTGGGTAAGATCAAAGAGAAGTTTTGCATTGATATCATCTTTTAGAATCTGTGTGTGTGTGAACAACCAAATAATATGAATTTCTTTCTGGTTAGAAATCTCCTAGAGGCTATGTGACTCCTAGTAGATTTTCCGTAAATGGACTGCCAAATTGCCATCTGGTTGTTGTATTTGCCTATCATGAAGTTTCAGAGTTAAACTGGAAGATCCTGCCTATCAGAAAATGTCAGCCTTTACTCTGGAAACAATTACTGTCTCCAGAGATTTCCCTAAGTTGATGTCTGATCTTTTCAGAAAGATGTAATCAAACTCCCAAACCTATAATTGGGTTTGTACTACCAACCTCATATCCACACTGCGCTTAGTTTTAATGAAAATTTGAAATCTTTATTTCCTACCTGTATTATTACAAAATTTATTTATGGTGTTGATTTAGATTTCAGTTAGCTTTGCCCTGTTTTGGCACATCTACAGGCTTCAGTATGATAATTTCCAAACAGTATCTTTCCTAGGCAAAGTCTAGATTAGGGGCTAAATGACAACTAGAAGAATGAAATTGAAACAAGTTACGACAAACCTACATCTCCTTCTTAATATATTTGTAAGTATATTTGTCACACACTCCTCTGAGGATTTTTTAAGTGAAAAAATTAGAATATATGTAGGATAGAATGATGGTTAATTTTGTGTGTAAATTTGCCTAGGCCATGGTACTCAATTATTAGGTCAAACACCAGTTAGATGTTGTGAAGGTATATTTTAGATGTGATTAACATTTAAATCTGTAAGTGGACTCGAGTACGTTATCTTCCATAACATGGGTGGGCCTCATGCAATCATTTGAAGGCATTAAGAGAAAAGACTGAGGTCCCTGGAAGATGAAGAAATTCTGCTTCCAAGACTGCCCTTGGATTCAAGATTGGAACATCATCTCTTGTTCTGCAGATTTCAGACAAGCCTGCCCTGAAGATTTCAAACTTGCCAGTGTCCACAGTAATGTGAACAAATTCTTTAAAAATCTATCCTTCAGATTTACATATACATATATAACTTGATATATAACACGTATATAATTTATATATGTTAAGAAATATAGAAACATAAATAGAAAAAAAACTCAACTGATTTTTTTTCCTTCTCAAATTAGTTGAATAAGTCATACTGGCATTGTTTTGAGAATGAATTAAAACCTTGTAAACACATATATTCACATATCAAAATATTTTTACCAAGTACATAGTGGGAAATGAAACACAGGAAGAAATGTATGTTTCCAGGGACTGTGCATTTCACCAAGCACACCAATGAGAATAGCAGAGCTACACTGACTTCCTGTTTCAATCTTCTACTGATTGCTACCTTCTTGATTCTGTTAGTTCAAACACCTGCTAGCTGGGAAAAGCACTAACATCCCCTCGATGCTAGCCTTGCTTCACCCAAAACATCCTTTGTGGAAGTGCAGTCCAAGCACGTCAATAGCTGTGGTTAGTCCACCGTTCAAAATTACACCAAGATTTTGAAGATTATTAGAAGTTTTCCAGATGCTGAGCCTATACATGAATTCTATCTGAAAATCAGTCTGCTTAGATCCTCAAAGGTTTACCCCTTAAAAATGATTGTTTTGTTTTGGCCGTAGGCCAATGTAAGCAATTCTAAGAGGTTCCAGTCATTTTCTTCCTTGATGTGCTGATATGAGTAAGTTAGAAATGTCTGTCTTTCAGCAAACAGATTTTATGCCTCATCTTTTAACTCTAAGACATCTATACAGTTAGACTGGAATTATGGAATGCCAAAAGTTTGAGTAAGTTCAAGTGCTTCATTTAAATCTTTGGCTCCCCAGATAGTCCCTGAATTACAAAATCATCTCTATGGGAGAGTTTCCATTTTTGGGATTGTCCTTTCCCTTGTCTTGAAAAGCTAAACTAATCTGTCTGGCTGGTCTGATGCTCACAGAAGGTCGTAATGAACCACTACGTCAAAATGCCTACATTTTTATATTTTCCAATTCTCGTGTAGTTGTAAAAGCATAGCTAAAAAAACAAATGCTGGCTATATTTTAGACATTAACCTTATCTAATTATGGAATAAATCAACTATAGCTTAAGGAAAAACTCATCCAGGTGTGGTGAGATAAGCCATGGAAATTTTCAGACAAATTGCAGATATTTCTTTCTCCATTTATCATCTATTACACAGATCCCATGTTGTTCAGAGATCATGGGAAGACGCCTGGAATTTATACTGGGATATTACAATAAAATGTGCAAATGTGATGCATATTTAATCCTAATCATGTCTGAGGCAGTGTATTTTGAATGGATTGCGTATCTTACTAAAAGGTACATTCTATCAATTTCAGCTATCCTAGGTTTCTCACAAATTTTCTTCACATTCATGTCAGAAAGGAGTGATACTCTGTGTAGAGTCAAGATAAGAAATTAGGCTGTGCTCCATTTTAGTCAGGATGGGGCTGGATCAACAAAACCAGGAGGGCAAGTTTAAGTTGTCAAAAGGAAGAGACACAGATAAAAAAATACCTCAGACTAAACATTTACACATTGTCTATCTGGACTTGACTTTGACCGGTGTGTTTTTAAATGTCTGGTGATGTGTGACGGACAGTAGAATAAGTGGTCCTAAAGACAGCCAGCCTCTCATCCGGGGGCGTAGGTGGCCACAGGCATTTGATCATCACTGTCAAGATTCAGAAAGTCTGAATAAACATCAACATTTTCGTAAGGAAGCTGAGGAATTCCAGATGCACCAGCCCAGGGAGAGAAACACTCTGGAAAGGAAATTGTGGCAGACGTTCCCACACCTCTTAGACATTCACATTTCCTATTTGGGGGTACCCAAACCCCCAAATGTGAGAAGTGAATAAATATCACTTTCTCAACCTAGTCCAATGAAGGCATATTTTGATTCCAGAAATTTAGCAAGCCGACCAAAGGAGTCTACCTCTGAAAATTCCTGGCTACTTTTCCACAACCTGAGACAAAAATGACAAGGAATATTTTTTCTCTCAGGAAAGAGTATCCTGCTGAGATTTAAACTCTTCGTTCTAGACAGGGTCTGCCTTCTAGAATTTTAGGCATGACGGAGTCTGTTAAAATAGATTGTGTGTAGCAAGATCAAACAAAAAGGAAATTCCATGAACATTCTTGAGTATTGTTATATAAGGTGTTTGAAGGGAAAGGGATTATTTTTTATAAGAAATAGAGGCCAGAATAATTTTCAAATATATTCTTTCTTCTGGGTTTACTCTTGCTCCTCTAGTCAAACTCATTAGACGAGGAAATGCATTATTTAAATGTGGTAGACAGTAATTCAGCTCAAATGTTGTTAATATTGGAAATAGAAAGTATTCTTTCTAGAAGCTGTGGCTCTACTTCTCTTCTGCTAGTTGTCAGGTGAATTTCTGAACTGTATTTCCATGTGTTCTGTTTCCACTATAACTGGATGCTTGCCTGTGTGGAGGATGCCACACTGTTATATCCTGTTCCAACATGTGTAAGGGGCCACTCACCATCCCTAAAAACAAAATGAAAAAGGTGACAATATATGTTTTCAGATTTTTAGGGATAAATATTCAGATGGTTATATTTGAGCTCAAATTCAGTAACATCAAACAGTTCTAGCAAATGAGTTAAGCTGTGTGAGTCATTTATGTGGAAAGTATTTCCCTTAGAGGCATCATGCATTCATTTAATATTTATTAAGTAGCCTCTTATGTTCACGTGTATTTGAAGTCTTTAATCCCTACTTATGGAGTGAAAAGTTTTTTTTTTCTTTCTGAGAATTTTCAGGCATCTGAAAGTAGAGAAATCTAAAAATGAGGCATAAATAGGTCCAAACTGGAAGAGCTGCAAATGCAATGTTCTAACCAAAATTAATATTTTCCTTGATTGGCATATGGGAGGAAAGAAGATGCTAAGAAAAATTTGTTATTACTGAAAATTTATGTTTCATTTATTTCTTTATTTTTAAAGGTGTATTTATTTATTTTGAGGAGGGGGCACAGTGAAGGAGGGGCAGAGAAAGAGGGAAAGAGAAAATCCTAAGCACAGAGCCTGATGCGGATTTGATCTCATGACCGACCGCAAAATCATGACCTGCACTGAAATCAAGAGTGGGAAGCTTAATGGAATGAGCCACCCAGATGTTCCTATCTGTTTCATGTAAACAGATTTTACAAATGATAGAACTGGTAACCTGATTATATTCTAGCCTAATCAGCCATCCTGGATATGGTTTCCTTTTCTCCTTTTGATGTCTATACTTGGTGAGGCTATCAATTAATCCCCTACAATAGAATTGAAATGTAGACTTGTGACAGAGGAGCAATTAGAATAAAAGAAGTTAATAAAACTCTAGAAAGGCTCTTTATGAATCAAAACTTATGATCTACACATTGAGTAATCTAGACTGGAGTCACCGGAAAAATCAATTAGGAGCAGTTGAAGAGTTCATAGACTCTGGCTGTTGGTTTTGCTTGTCCCCCTCCACAATGAGAGGAGTATAACCTATTAATTTCAGTGGAATGCTTGCTAGCTCTGCACCATAGGAATGAGCCAGCCATTATGTTGAAAGTGGGGACCTTGTACACTTGGATTCAACAAATTCAGGACTGCCAACCATTGTCAGTTAGTAGCTGAACTGCAGGGATCTTGGCACAGAGGGTTTAAAAATATGCTCTGGCTGGTCCCCAAAGAATTAACTTGCTCTTAGAGTACTTTGAAAAAACACTGAGTCACAGAATAAGGCCAAGTGTGTGTTTGGCACAGGTTTATCGACTATATTCATTTGTACATTTTCATGGTGGCTATCAGTATGTCTAAGCTTTTATGCAAAAACATAATACCCTTGAATGGAAGTGACTGGAAGAGAATCCATTTGCTCCGTAAGCTAAGGCTATGATAACAAAATGCATAAAGGGGTCAGGAGTTGGCCAAGCTTGTGGAATGACTGTACGTTGTTTACCATTTATCCTTCACGTCTAAAAGGTATCCATTTCTAAACTGATCAGTAGCAAGGCAAGGAAGCTTGCTTCACTTTACATAGAACAAAAAATATACATAAAAGAGAGTCTTCTCTGGGGTGGTAGTGTAGTGTTATTTAGAGAGAGCTAAACTTGGCCTAGCCCAGTTCTTCTATAATACAGTATAATTATAAGCAAGGCACAATCACCCCAAGTTTCCTCTTCTTAGTTTTGCAAATCAAGGGGATTTGACTCTCTTTAGGCTATATTCCACTTATAGGGCTTTTTTTTTTCCACCCCATAATTCTTAATCTTCAAGGAACGAAAAGAAAACAGGAAGGGTGCTAATGTGATTAATAATGAGACAACTTCCCAGATTTTGTTCTTTTCCAAATGCCATGTCTGCGAAGCTTTTTTCATCAGCTCTAGAAGCTTTCTTTGTTCAAGTTTAGTATTCCCAGAATCAGGTCAGGAACTGAAAAAAAAAAAAAAAAAAGAAAGAAAGAAAAAAAAGAAAAAAGCACAACGAGCTGGATTCTAGAGTCATAATGATTCAGTGGCTTATGAGGCTGGATCAAAGTTGCTGTGGAAATAGTTTCATAAGCATTTTTGTGTGATTAACTTCAGAGACCACGCGTTCAATATGCAAGCTTTTGACACCAAGCAAGGTCTAGGGACAGAGATTCTAATTCAATTCAAGGACTTCAGCTTCTTCTCAGTCTCTGTGACAAAAGGCCTCTGGCATGGACCAGCTTCATGGCTGCACAGGACACTCCTCTTCCTTGCTCCCACATTCCCATTTATAAGATGAGGTGCTGTGTGCTTACTGTTCTGATATTCTATCAGTTGCAGAATATTTAGGCCCTAGGATAGAACAGTCAAATCCTCCCTAATTGTGTATTTTTTTTTTGCAGAATTAATTCAATGTATTATATTTTATTATGATGTACAACAAGCTGACAGTATTTTCTACTTGTATGAAATTAGCCAGTGTGACATTTTTGGGTCCCTCCTGTTCTTTTAAGCCATGCTTACTGGGTTTGGCAATTCTTGCATGCATCAGTTGCTTCCCAGATTTGTTAGGGCTCCCTTATACACAGAAAAGTATATGTTCTTAAGTACTCCTTGAATTCTTCCAGTTACATCAAAGAATTTATTCTTTTTAAGAAAAGACACAAAGTTCTCTGTAGCAAGTGGTAATACTGGTCAGCACTGGGATATTGCCAGATAAAGCTAAATCTGCATTAGGTTGCCTGGGCTGTTGTGACAATGCAACACAAACCGGCTGGCATAAACAACAGAAATTTATTGTCTCATAATCCTAGAGGCTAGACATCTGAGACCAAGGTCAGTAAGACTGGTTCCTTTTGAGGGCTATGAGAATCTATTCCAAGCCTGTACCCTAGCTTCTAGAGATTTGCTAGAAATCTAACAATTCTTGGCTTGTAGCAGTATCACCTTGATCTCTACCTTTATGTCCACATGACATTTTCCATACGTGTGTGTCAGTGTCCAAATTTCCCCTTTTTATAAAGACACCAGTCATATTGGATTAGGGACCACTCCACTCCAGTATGACATCATCTTGACTAATAACTTCTGCAGCAACCCTATTTTTAAATAAGGTAATTTTATGTGGTACTGGAGATTAAGACCGAAACAGGTAAATTTTGGGCAGACACAATTCAACCTATCATACATGGTTTCCAATAGTCTTAGTATAGGGAAAACCCCACAGTAGCACTATTTTTGCATTTGGTACCAAGGCTCAGATGCATTAATAATGAATTCCTCTGGAAGTCTCCTAGCTAAATTATGAAGCAGATGAGTTTGCTTTCTGTTTATTCTACTACCTTCTTCTTGGGTCTTTTTGCCCCTAGTGGGCCCTCTACTTTCGCTCTTTTCATGTCCTTGCCCTTCTGAATGCAGATATAATTCATAATACTAATTTCTGCCACAGCATTTGTTGTTTTAGGTGAAATCTATTGATCAGTCTTTGTTAATCATTACAGAATTTTGGAGTCTGTAGCTTCTTAGCAGGCAGCTTCATCCGACATGCTTATTAGAATAACAAGATATTAGATTTTAAGATCATCTGTTTTCCTCACTTGACATCCTTTATCCAAACTCAATTCTTCACCTTCTTCATCAACAGAGTTACCATTTTTGCAAAATCTTTATTTTTGTGATCAGTTATTTCTTTTCTGGTTTGAAAAAAAAAGAACCAGAGGACTCTTTTTTTAAATATTTATTTTTGAGAGAGAGACAGAGACAGAGACAGAGCACGAGCGGGGCAGGGGCAGAGAGAGAGAGGGAGACAGAATCCCAAACTGGCTCCAGGCTCCCAGCTGTCAGCACAGAGCCCCACACGGGGCTCTACTCACAAACCACGAGACCATGAACCACGAGATCATGACCAGAGCCAAAGTCAGACGCTTAACTGGGCCACCCAGGCGCCCCAAGAACCAGAGGCCTCTTAAAGTCTTCTTTCCCTTTATCTTCAACATCCAGCTTGTCAGCAGGCACTATAATTTGTTAGTTTGACTTGTCTCACATTTTCACCAAATCTTGGAGAAGTTTCAGGCATCTGTTTTGGGCACTTAATTTGGGGGAAAATATTCCTAGATTTGTCTATTAACAGAAATATCTATAAGCTATTCTTTGTGATGGAAGAAGGCAAGAGATAGAGTTTTATCAAACACTGGATACTTTGCTGGGTACTCTACATAGATGATCCTATTGGATCATACCCTCCGAGGTATTCCTGCCTAAATTTATGAACAGAGATAAACTAAAGAATTTGTGATTATGAACTGATAGCCAAGAAGGAAGGAACTCTGGAGTTCTTTCAATTTCAAGAAGGACAGTTGAACTTTAATAACATTTTGAATTATAATAATAATTAAGATGATTTCATGTTTCTGGGCTATTCTGTACACTAAGTTCTGGCCGACAATTTTTTTTTGCATATTTATGCCAGTGTATAATCACAATTCTTTGAGCAAGGTATAAACCCTGTTTTATTTTTGAGTCATAATTGACACATTATATTAGTATTAGGTGTGCAACATGATTCAATATCTGAAGACTGTGAAGTGATCACCATGATAAATGTAGTTAACATCAGGCACCATCCATAGTTACAAACTATTTTCTTGTGATGAGAATTTTTCAGATCTATTCTCTCTGCAACTCTCAAATATACAGTACATTGTCATTAACTATAATCGCCATGTAACACATTGCATCCCCAGGTATTATTTATTTTCTAATTGGAAGTTTGTACCTTTTGACCCCTTTCATCCATTTTTCCCACTACCCCCCACTACCTGACCAATCAGTTCTATCCATGAATTTGGATTTGTTTTGTTTTTTTAGATTCCACATCCAACCGAGATCATACTGCATTTGTCTTTCTCTGTCTGACTTATTTCACTTGGCATAATACCCTCAAGGTTCACAAGTCCTGCTTTACAAGATGAGAAAATTGAGGCTTAGGGAGGTTAAATAACTTGACCAAAGTTTCATAGCCAGGAGTTAGTAAAATCTATAATGGAACCACGCCAGCTTAAATTAAGATTCTTCACTTTTAACCACAACACTATATTCGAAAGTGGAAATATCAGTATATTACTTTTTATTCAGTCTTGTTTTACAAAACAATCCCCAGTGCTCTTTATTAAAATTGCCACACATCAACACTATACATCTCCCCATGGTGTCTAGTTGAGTGTTGGGCATGAAGTTTATGCTCAATACATACTTTTCCTTATAAGCAGTCATTTTTCAGCCATTATAAACTTATAAACACAACTGGAAAAGTCATCACTGAACTCTGGGCTGGGAAAAATATTGGAGAGTTAAGAGACCTATGTTCTAGCCCCGTGTAAAACCTGTGATACTAACTTCCCTCATCTGCAAATCAAAAAAGTTTGGTTTTAATGGTTTGGGTTCAAAATGATTTTAAAATGCATACCTCACATTTTGTACTGCTAATCATGTTTTAATTATAATGGAAAATATTTTCACTTCCAGTTAATAGCAAAGAATATATGGAATGTCAGTTTCAGCTAGCGATTCTGTTCCATGGTATTTAGGAATGCAAATTATGTGTATCCAGGTTTTGGCTGACCTACATATTTGGAGTGTGTGTGTGCCTAGTATCAGTGGTGAGATCTAATCTGTGTATTCCCTCAGAAATACACACGTGCTCAGGGTTTAGCTATATTAAACTATGAAATTATTTGGTAAAAAATATTATCTTCGCTGATGTATCCTTTCTCTTAACACTTAGTTTTTAACTTACACTTTTAAAAAGAGATCAGTTGGCACTTTCCAGGTACAAAAATTGTTAGGAGGTCAGCTATAATACATTAGTTACATGACTGAGATCGAAACACACAGGCTTCCCTTAGATGTGGTATGATACCTGTAGCTAAATTTTATCCATTTAGTATTTTTCAGATGCTGTCGCTTTACTCGTATTATATCTTCCAACCCTTGTAATAATCTTATGAAGTAGGTAGTATTAACCATTCCATCTTGCAGATAAGGGATCTGAGGCAGAGAGGCCATGTAACTTGCTCAAAGGCATACAGCAAACCAGCATGTGAGTCCATATAATCTGATTCCAAAGCCAATTCACTAACCATTCTTTAATATAGAAATGTGGACAACTTGCCACTCAGTGATGGTTTTTAAAGTAGAATTTTAAAAATTATATTGCTGTACTTTTTTTAAGTTTATTTATTTATTTTGAAAGAGAAAGAGAGAAAGAAAGAGAGAGAGAGAGAGAGAGAGAGCACAAGTGAGAGAGGGGCAGAGAGAGAAAGGTAGAGAGAGAATCCCAAGCAGGTTCACACTGTCAGTGCAGAGACCCATGGGAGGCTCAAATTCACAAACCATGACTATGACCTTAGCCAAAGTTGGCCGCTTAACCAACTGAGCCACCCAGGCACCCCAAATTGCCATACTTAATAAGAGGTAAATTCGTCTGAAAAAGTTGGCTTGTGACAACAAATTTTCAGTGAGTTACTCTCCTAATTCTTAGCTATTATCAACCTCTACTTAATTTTCAGATTTGATCCCAGCCATCATGCAATTCTTTTGGGGTATAACCTACTCTCCTAATTTAGAATGTTCCAAGCTCCGGTGTTTCCACTTCGCCAGGTATATATTTTTACACTTTTTCCCTATACCTGAAGTTTTTAATGTCCTCAGGGAATGACTTTTAATTGCGAGACACATTAAAAAAAAACTTTCTGACCTTTTGCCAATCTTAGGTGGTGAGAAGAGAAACACACTCATTTCAACGAGTTCTATAGATATAAGGTTGCTAAATCAATAAATAAATGGGCTTCTTAGACCGAGCTGAAAAGTAAAAAAAGCTTGAGTACATCTTCACCCCAATTACCCCTTCAAACCAAAATTGGATGAGTAATCAGTACCACAGTCATATCCTTTACAAAAATATTGCAAATAATTAAAAAAAAATTTATGCTTATTCATTTTTGAAGGACAGAGGGAGACAGAGCACAAGTAGGGGTGGGCAGAGAGAGAGGGGGACACAGAATCTGAAGCAGGCTCCAGGCTCTGAGCTGCCAGCACAGAGCCTGACACGGGGCTCAAACTCACGAACCGCGAGATCATGACCTGAGCTGAAGTCGGACACTCAACCGACTGAACCACCCAGGCGCCCCCAAAATATTGCAAATTATTAATGCAAAGCAATAGGAGTTAAAAATGGAAGACTGACAATAGCTATTTATTGCCCTCTGTACACTACCAATACTCAACTGAAAGGACAGAAAACCTATGAAAACAAGCCTCATTTTTTCATTTTCACATATTTTCGATCATTCAGGTTTATGCTTCTGTGAATTGCCAGCTCATAGCCTTCATCCATTCTTCTCTTAAATTTGTCTTTTGTTGATTTATGAGTTATTTGTGTATTTTAGGTACTAATTCATTATTCCTCCTAGACATTAAGATTCATCCTAGTCCACAGTCTCACATTTCACTTCATTTGTAGTATCTTTTGTCAAATAAATTTAAAAGTCAAATGCGTCGATCTTTTCCTTCATGTTTTGGCTTTTATAAGTCTTGACTACATAAGCCTTCACTACTGCATGTCATGAAGATATTCTCCAATTTTTTTCAATGATTTTCTTCAAAAAATTTTAAAAATGTATACACACACACATTCTGAGAGCAGTGCCTTGTTGTGATATTGAATCTTCTTATCCAGTAAGATCTCTCTCGTAGCTATCTCTCTGATTTGCAATAAGATTTTATATTTTTCTTCATAAAGTTTTTGCACATCTTCCATTGTCTCAATTATAGATATATTATGTTTATTATAAAGGTATCTTTTAAAAATTACATTTTATAAGTGTTTCTACTTTGTAAGAATACATTTAATTTTATACAACTTTGTACCCCAATCCAAAATTCAGCATGATTTTACTGAACTTACTTATGAGCTTTAACACTTTGACAATAAAAATCGCCATGATGTTTAAATGTAGGTAGCAAAATCCTTTGCAAGTACTTTTTTGAACAGAAGTGGTAATACTTTTCATTTTGGACCTGAAAGGGAATTGTTCTATGATTAAGTTATTGCTAATTTTTATCACTGATTAATTTTTTTCAGCTACCTTTTATCGGAAACTCTTTTTCCTTATAACCAGTGATTCTGTGATGATCAAGAGAGCATTGGAATCACCTTTAAAACAGAGTGCTGGGCCTTGCCCCTAAAGTTTTTGCTCGAGCATGTCTGTAGAGGAGTTCCAAAATTGGCTTTGCTAGTTAGTTTCTAGGTGAGGCTGCTGCTGCTAGTCAGGGGGCCACACAATGAGCATGACTGCCATGTAACATGACTCTATGTCACACTTAAACTTCAGTCCTTATTGGGGCACCTGCATGGCTCAATCGGTTAAGTTTCTGACTTCAGCTCAGGTCATGATCTTGAGGTTGGTGAGTTCGAGCCCTGGGGTGGGCTCTGTGCTAAAAGCTCAGAGCCTGCTTTGGATTCTGTGTCTCCCTCTCTCTCTGCCCCTCCCCTGCACATGCTCTGTCTCAGTCTCTCCAAAATGAATGTTAAAAATATTTTTAAAAAAATCTTCAGTCTTCATCATTTGAGATATATATGGATGGTGACATGATTTTTATTTGTTCCCAAACTTGCTCTTTCCAGCTTTATTGTGATCCTTTGGTACTGTGGTCGTTTATGGATAATGCCTGCAAATAGTTTTATATTTACCCAGCTTTTATAGTTTTCTCTAGCTAATTCTTTTTATATGTAGCTATTCTTGGTTCATAGTGTATTTCTCCCAATATTTTGTTATGAAAATTTACAAACATGTAAGAATTGAAATAATTGGACACTGAACACCTATAAATAGTGTATCTATAGTATATCCACAACCTATATCTACTACCACTCTCTCTATATAGTATGTCCACTACCTATATTCTACTATAAACATTTTACTATGCTTGATGTACATACATTATTCCATATATCCATCTCTATCCGTTTATCAGTACATCTTATTTTTTAATGCCTTTGTGTCCTTTTTCCTGTAGCTTTGAATCTTGTCTTTTTCTCTTCAGTTATCTTAATTATATTTATTTCAGAGTCTCTATCAGATTGTTCTATTTTCTTCCAGTATTGAAATTCAAAATCTCCTGTTATATGGACCATGGTGGATCATTTCTTTCTTTCTTTCTTCTTTTCTTTTTTTTTTTTTTTTTACAATTGTATTGTAAACTCATTTTCAGTCTTATAGGAACCGTGTGCAGCCTTGGTTGAAAGCATGTCCTATCAAGGAATTTTTGTGTGTTTTTATTCCATGACTCTCAGAAGTATTAGCGTTACAAGAGCAATTTTTAAGGCAATTTCTTTTCCAAACCAGACAATGTTTGGTAAAGGCCCAACAGAGAAATTTAAAAAAAATTTTTTAGCCACTCAAAATTCAGACTAAAGTTAACTTCCTTATATTCTCCTGTATCAGTGCACTTTTCTTTCCTTTTTTCCTATTAACCTTTTAACTGAGTGCAGGCCCTTCAGGTCCCAACTTTATATTGGTGGTTTCAGTTCCAACTTTTTACTTTTCTGAATCCCACAGCGTCTGCTCCCTGGTTCAGTCTGTGTTAGAACCCAAGATTAGCACATCCCCAAGAGCAGACATGCCTCAGCTCATGTGCTTGCCACTTAATTCTCTTTTTTTGTTCCCTGTCATTTCTGGTTTCCCAATGCATTTAAGGAATGTCTGTTATAAGAGACTCCTTCATGTTCTCTGCTCCTTGTATTCTTAGCAAACAGAAGTCTACCTCTACTTCACTCACTTGGACTTAATTTTTGTGTACATTCTGAAGAAGTGCCTATTTCTGTTTCTTGTTTATTTACATATACCAACCAGTTTTAATTCTATGTTTTACATATATATATATGTAAATATATACATGTAAATATATATATATATTTAATGTTTATTTATTTTGAGAGAGAGAGAGAGAGAGAGAGCGAGCATGAGCAGGGGAGGAGCAGAGAGAGCGGGAGAGAAAGAATCCTAAGCAGGCTCTGCACTGTCATCTCAGAGCCTGATGTGGGGCTCAATCTCACACACAATGAGGTCATGACTGAAGTCAAGAGTTGACACTTACCTGACTGAGCCACCCAGGCACCCCTATATTCTACTTTTCTAACTGAAATTGCCATTATTTAAAATTCACCAATGGCATTTTCTCTCCATTTTAAATCTTTTTAAAGATTACATGCTATTATAACCTAAGAGAAATTCTGAATCAGTTTGAGTATATGTACAGGAATACCCCTCACTTGCTCAATGAATGGATTTTCTATTTGCCTTCTATAAGTCACAGTGATTAATGCTCATGGCCCAGCAAACACTCCTGACTGGAAGACTGTTTTATTCTCCAAGCCACACCGGTATTTCTGTGCCTATCAGTTGTGTTGTAGAGATATGAAGAGTCAGTTTTTTGTTGCTTTACATTATTTATTTAATATTTAATGCTATTTTAAATAATTTTATTTTATTTTAAATGATTTAATTTATTCAGTTATTATATAACAATGAAATATGAGTGAAAAATCAAGTTATTTCTATCAAAATTAATTTCAGTTCTCTGATTAAGGCATGATAATTTTATATTTCTAAATGAAATTTTCTTTTAAAATTAAGTGTAGATAAAAAAATTACAAATGGGAAAATATTCTCAAAACCTTAAGATTTATACACCAATATTGGGGTGTCTGGGTGGCTCAGTCGGTTGAGCCTCTGACTTCGGCTCAGGTCATGATCTCACGGTTGGTGAGTTCGAGCCCCGCATCGGGCTCTGTGCCGACAGCTCAGAGCCTGGAGCCTGCTTCTGCTTCTGTGTCTCCCTCTCTCTCTGACCCTCCCCTGTTCATGCTCTGTCTCTGTCTCAAAAATAAGTAAACATTAAAAATAAAAAAATTAAAAAAAAGATTTATACACCAATATTAGTTTGCAAGTGTATTTAAATTTTCACTTTAGAGATTTCATATTAGGAATCATAGTCTTTACACAACTACTATGGAGCACTCCGATCAGAAGATATTTATGTATATTAAATTAAATATGATCTTTAAACAATATATCATTTAAAAAATATTCCTTACATTAAACAACATTTTGACTAACCATTTTCTGGTCCTGACCTGAATGCATATGATAACAGGACTTTTTTTTTTTCCCGATGTTTATTTATTTTTGAGAGAGAATGAGACCGAGCATGAGCAGGGGAGGAACAGAGAGAGAGGGAGACACAGAATCTGAAGCAGGCTCCAGGCTTTGAGCTGTCAGCACAGAGCCTGATACAGGGCTCAAACTCACAAACTGTGAGACTGTGACCTGAGCGAAGTCTGACACTTAATGCACTGAGCCATCCAGGCACCCCAATAACAGGACTTCTCATTTATTTTATTTCATTATTATTACAGTCCAATTTTCTTAGTGTCTTAGTGTCAGTGAAATGTTTACATCTATGTTTATTTGAAAATTGGTCTAAGAGACTAGATAAGAAGCAATCAATCTGCTCAAAATAAGGTATTTCAGGGGTGCAGAGGTGGCTCAGTCAGTTAAGTGTCTGACTTCGGCACAGGACTCGCAGTCCATGAGTTTGAGCCCCTTGTCGGGCTTTGTGCTGAGACACTCAGAGCCTGGAACCTGCTTCAGATTCTGTGTCTCCTCTCTCTGCCCTTGCCCCACTCACACTCTCTCTTTCTCTCAAAAATAAACATTAAAAAATTAAAAAAATATATTTTCAACATTATTTAGCAGATTGAGATAAAAAGTAAAGAATGTTGCATAGTATAATGCACTCATGATGCCATCAGAGGACCTGACTACTAATCAGCCTGCCTCCACCCTTGGGACAGTCTTTGCTTGTGGTCACCACGATTTGTATCACATGACCCACAACTCTTGGGAAAGCTGAATGGATCAGGGCTGAGTTTGGCAAACATGACCTAAAGACATGCACTGGACCTATACAGGTGGTTGAAGCCCCAGCAAAAGCCTGTTCTGGTGACTAGCACACTCAAAATAAGCTGAGAAGAGATGAAGTCAAGAGTAGAATAGTTCAGAAAAATAAAAGAAGGTAATAATATTACTCAAAAAGATAATAATAAGCAGCCCTAATCAATAAAAAATGAGGCAGAGAAAAGGAGTGTAGACACAGGTTAATTTATATGGAATAAAAAGAAACATCCGGAGAAAGTAGCAGAGTGGTAAGGGGGGGGCGGTCCTGGGCACAGGAGATGAGTACCTACAGTGGCTTCCCAGAGATGCCCTCCAGCTGTTCCAGCTTTTGTGGATTCTGGTAAATGTCTGAATTTTCCTCAAGGCCTTGGTAAGTTCTTCCTTATTTCTCCTTGTATCCCAACTATAAACCCCACCTGAAACCAGAGCATATGATGCTCTTGCATGCTGAAAAAGCCTGACTATTATAAGTGGAAAGGGAACTAATTTACAACCCTATTATCTTTAACAGAAACTTCTTAAAGAGAGGGACCATATGTCTACCACATTTTGGCATGCTGTTAATAAGACATCAGAATAAAAAGAACTATAATGAATTTGCACAAATTTGCTCATTTAGAACGCTATCTTAGCAGAGAGGCTTTCCAATATGTTGATATAACTTATCTCGTATTTTTTGAGTGGGATATTGTGTGAATTAAAGGCTGTAAAACACTGGATGGAGAGTCAGGAAAACTTGATCTTAATCTGAATCCAACCATGACAAGGAACCTCAGTTTCCTTATCTGTGGGGCTCACGTGTTTTGAAAAGTTGTAAAAATCAGAGACGATATGTGTAAGTACTTTGTAAATCTCATATGCCATATAAATACAGATGATAAAGCTTTCGAATCTCAAATTTGGAAGGGACTATAGGACCTCATTCCAGAATTTACCTGATTCAGAATAATTTTTAATTCTTTCAATCTTTTGTCCCTTTTACTTAGCCCCTGATTTCCACACCTGTTTCATTTGAGTCTAGAAATACGTTAGCATATCTTGTTCAAATGAATTTCCCGATATTCCTAAAACAACATTTAAAACAAAGGGTAGACTTATTTTTCTCTGGAGTTGTAAGAGCTGAGGACAGAAAGGAAGAAGTCACCCTCGCATTCTGCATATACCAAGTCATTTACAGAAAGCACAGAAATCATGTCAAGTGCACTACCAGACATGTTTATATCAGACGGGACTTGGTCTGGATGGAACCTTCAGTGGAATCCCCCAGGTATCCCTGCCTCAGCTGCTAGGGCTGCCTCCCATCTCTGCCCTGTAAGCCTGACATACCCTTCTTTCTTCTTGTCTTTAAAACGTGTATGTCCTCTGGGCTCTGCCAGAAAAAACCAGGCTAATGAAGAAAATGCCGTGTAAGAGCCGAATATATTTCTCACCTTGAATAACATTCACATTTAAAAGCTGCCTGAAGAGCAATAAGCACCGTATTGAACTGAAGGAATTGAAGGAATCTGCACTAATAATGACAAGTCCAGGTAGATGTGTATAAAGTCCTTCCTCAGGACTTCTATGAGGCTCATGGGTAGGCCAAGAAGCAGGCCAGCTCTCTACACAAAGATGTAGGTCTGTGTGCGTGTGTGCACGTGCACACATGTCACTGTCTTGGGAAAAACAACTAGAAACTGGCTTTCTACTTCATTTTTACTATAACCCATAAATGGGACTGCTTTCCAAAGTGATTAAATCTGCTCTCTTTGGGTCAGATGGTTGGCCAATAGGTGTCAGAGAATGATTTTTCTAATCACGGACAGGCTTTTATTGATGTAGCCAGCAATAACCACGTTGGAAAAACATTGTTTATTCATGATCCAAATGCATGCTGCTATCTCGTTAGGCCCAGATGTTCATATTTCTAGATATAATCTTTACTCCAGAGCCCAAATCAACGTTATTCTGGGAGACTGAATTCCTCAAATTCAGCTCTTATTATTTCTATTCCAATGGGAAAATGTACATCTCCTACCTCCTCTGCTTCCAATACTTCCAAATTACAAAGAGAACAGTTCAGAAATGATCAAATAGAGTGGAGATAAATTTTAGGCCTTCCTTAGCAAGACCCAAGAGGCCTAGGAATTCCACTCATATGAAGCCCTCTCCACAGCTGAGCTACAGTGGTGTCACAGAGTAATAATTTCAGAAGAACTCGGTTGGAAAAGATACAGAGAACAATCCAGGAAATAACAGTAAGAATGATTAATGAGAGGAAGATTGGATCAGATAAATAAGGGTTAGGATAAAGGTTTGTGATGCCAGAGAAAATAAGTCCCAGGGTTGATTTACTAATTGATTATTAATAATTGGCAGAGCTTTATTTGGAGTTCTTAAATCGTTACAGAGAATCTTTCTCTCCAGCCTCGATGATTTTAGGCAAAGTATGAGCCATTCAAAGGGAGCTATGCTTATGCTCTGTTTTAAGACTATGAAAAGCTACTTTAAACAAGATTCTGGTACATTGTCTATACTGAAAACTGAGTACCAGTAGGTGGACTTGTACTAGTGATTAGAAAGTTTGGTTAGATTTACAGAAGGTGTCCTTGATTGTAAGGGAGACTGACTACAAATACACTGAGGCCCCAAAAGAGTTTGGAAAGACATCTATTTCTAAAATATGTCCAAATAGTACCATATTACAAGAAAAAAATGTTTTATGTTCCTTTTATAGTTTGGTGTATTCCCATCATTTTACCTTTTTATTGAGAGAGTACTGACGGAACCATTTGAATAGTTTATTATAAAGGCAAAATAATGACATGTATACTGTAAGAGCTGTAATTATACAGTGGAGACCAAGAGTGTATACTTTCTATTAGACAGATTTTTGTCCCAGTATAAATTAAACTTTCTTTCCGACTGTAGTGTCTTAATTAGATTACCCACTATAGTGAATCTTAACTTTGAGTAGCTTTTTAGCTACTAAGTTGTTAATATCCAACAGTATTTTTTCAAAAAACATTGTTTTCATAAATTAACACACCTAATAGTGGCTATTTTATTTTTTATTTTTTTTCAGTTTCATCTTTTTATTTATTTATTTTTTTTGTTTTTGTCTTTGTTTTTTTTTTTCAATATATGAAGTTTATTGTCAAATTGGTTTCCATACACCACCCAGCGCTCATTCCAAAAGGATGCATGGGGCACTTGTACCCCAATGTTTATAGCAGCACTCTCAACAATAGCCAAATTATGGAAAGAGCCTAAATGTCCATCAACTGATGAATGGATAAAGAAATTGTGGTTTATACACACAATGGAGTACTACGTGGCAATGAGAAAGAACGAAATATGGCCCTTTGTGGCAACGTGGATGGAACTGTAGAGTATGATGCTAAGTGAAATAAGCCATACAGAGAAAGACAGATACCATATGTTTTCACTCTTATGTGGATCCTGAGAAACTTAATAGTGGCTATTTTACAGTCACAAACTACCAAACAGAAAAGGAACTCTAGGGGCATCAGGTATGCCAGAGTTACCAAAGTTGTACAAAATTTCATTCAACTATTGATGATAATATACAAACACTTCAGGCAGCTATTTACTAGCTCAGGCCAGCCCAAAGAGATGCTGAGGCCTCTCGCCAAGATTTCAAATCCAACTCAGTACCAGAGAGGGTCTCATGAAGACCCACGATGAGCAAGCATCAAATCTGAGAATATTCTACAGTACATGGCAGGCTACATGGGGACCTTCACTTACAAATTAAATTAGCTTATGCTGCCCAATTTGTGGCTAGATGATAATATCAAACTTTGATTTTTTGTAAAATTAATCTTTTCTCTGCAGCCAGCCTTTTACATAAGAAATGCAGTTGTGGTAAAGAGCCACTCTCTTGCATGAACCCAGGAAAGGCTACTTCATACCTCTGGCCAATTATTTATACTTTGGATATAGCTACCCACAATGTGGTGCTTAAAGGATCCTTTTCATGATACCGGCGGAAAAGCTTACAGAAACAAAACAAAATAAAACAAAACAAAACAAGGGAATTTAAAAAAGCACCAACTGCATACTGCCACCTGAAGTAATAGCAGAAAAGCATCACTGACTAAAAGTCGGTCTATCGCCGATCTTAGTGTACATAGTATGCGAGAGAATTTTTGATCGGGATTAAGAACCAAATTATTTGATTGTAAAATTATATTTAGGATCATACTCACAATTAGGCAGACTACAGGAATAACACCAAATGCTAGCTGCTCATTGTTGCTCTTGATTTGATCTATAAAATGCTAGAGTTCTGAAGAACTCACTTAAAATTATGTTCCTAGTCAAAATCACAAGAAAATTGATCTGGAAGCCTTTTGACTTTTTTCTTCTCATAAAAGTAGTACATGTTTGTTGTTGGATTTAAAAAATTATAGATAATCAGGGAAACAGAAAAAGAAAAAAGAAAAAAAACTATTTAAAATGTGACCACTCAGAGAGGGGCATGGTTAACATTTTTGTTTGCTTCCTCTTTTCATAAAGTGTGTATGTGTATGCATGTGTGTATGTGTCTATATTTTTTGTATCATATATTTTCCCCATAACTTATTATGAACATTTTCATGCTACTAAACACATACTAATTTCAAAATAGGCATGTTTGAACACCAACATTATAGGAAGAATTATAGGAATTATAGGCAGAATACTTTCACAGCAAGCCTGTTTTTGATTCAGAATGAAAAATATATATTAAAAGGCAAGTAGGTGAAACCTTCCTGGGGAAGTTTCCTTCAGGATTGTTTAGGCCATACGATCCTTTAAATGATTTTATTCAATGTTGGTGAATTAGTTATAGGAGATATACACATAGGTTAGAGGCAGCTTGATTTGTACTAATTTGGGAATTGAAAGGCCTGGGATCTACTGAGGGCTCTGCTGTACTGACTCAGTGAATAACACCAGGCAAAGGAATTAACCTAGATGTCTGTTTATAATATAAGCCTGTCTAATATTGCCAGACCAAGATTCTTTAGGTCATGGTAAAATAAGTGTGGTTTGGTGTGGATAATTTTGCAAAGTTCAGTTAAGAAATCTAGTCAGATTATTGTCCTTTTTTGTGAGGAGATCTGGGACAGAATAGGAATTTAAATATTTTAAACCTACTTTGAAAGCTATTCAATAAATGTATTCCTTGAACCTTAGAAAAAGATTTCCAAAACATATCAGTCACTTAATACATCTACTTTCCTCTGTAATTCAAAATTATACAGAACTGGACCAAATGCCCATATATTTAAAATATAACTCTTTACAAAAAAATTAATTGAAGAAAAATTATTTAAGGAAATATTTTTTAAAATAAAATGTAAGAAATGATATTTTATACCAATTTCCCTTTAAATATATTTTTATTATTTATTTATTTTGAGTGTGATAGAGAACGAGCAGGGGATGGTCAGAGAGAGAAAGAGAGAGAGAGAGAGAGAGAGACTGAGAATCTACAGGTTTAATGCAATGCCTAGCAATACACTAATAACATTTTTCATAAACTGGAACAAATCCTAAAATTTGTATGCAACCCCAAAAGACCTCTGATAGTCAAAGCAATCTTGAAAAAGAAAAGCAAAGCTTGAGGTATCACAATCTCAGATTTCAAGATATACTACAAAGCTGTAGTCATCAAAACAGTATGGTATGGGCACAAAAATGAACACAAAAATCAATGGAAAAGAACAGAGAACCCAGAAATAAACCCATGCTTATATGGTCATTAATTTAAAACAAGGGAGTCAAGAATATACAATAGGGAAAAGACAGTCTCTATAATGAATGGTGCTGGGAAACCCTGACAGCCATATGCAAAGGAAGGAAACTGAATCATTTTCTTGTATCATATACAAAAATAAACTCAAAATGGATTAAAGACTAAAAGTGAGACCTGAAATCATAAAATTACTAGAAGAAAACACAGGCAGGAATTTCTTGGATATCAGCTATAGAAATATTTTTCAAGATAAGTCTCCTGAGACTAAGGAAACAAAAGCAAAAATCAACCTTTGTGCAAAATAAAAATCTTTTGCACGGCGAAGGAAATTATCAATGAAACAAAACAGAAACCTACTGAATGAGAGGAGATATTTGCAAATGATATATCTGATAAGGGGTTAATATCCAAAGTATATAAAGAAGTTATACAACACCAAAACCTCCCAAATAATTAAAAAGTGGGTAGAGGATGTGAATAGGCATTTTATCCAAAAAACACATACAGATGGCCAACAGACACATGAAAAAATGTTTAACATCACTAACCATCAGGGAAATGCAAATCCAAACCAAAATGATGTGTCAACTTTCACCTGTCCAAATGACTGTTAAAGGAAAGACAAAAAAAAAAAACAACAATCTTTGGTGAGGATGTGGAGGAAAAGGAATGCTTGTGCACTGTTGGTGGGAATGCAAACTGGTGCAACCACTACGGAAAACAGTATGGAGTTTCCTCAAAAAATTAAAAATAGAATTACCATATGATCCAGTAATTACACTGAGTGCCCAAATAGAATGAAAACACTAATTTGAAAAGATATATGCACTCTTAGGTTTACTGCAACATTATTTACAATAGCTAAGATATGGAAGCAGCCTAAGTGTCCATCAATAGGTGAATGGTTATAGAAGAAGTGGTATATATGTATACAATGGAATATTACTTATACAAAAAAGAATGAGATCTTGCCATTTGGAACAATATGGATGGACCTAGGGTTTAATGCTAAGTGGAAAAAGTCATAGAAAGACAAATACCAATAATTTCATTCATATGTGGGATTTAGGAAACAAAACAAATGAACAAATGATCCAGAATAATATAGAGAACAAACTGGTGGTTGCCAGAGGGGAGGTGGGTGGGGAGATGTGTATAATAGATAAAGAAAATTAAGAGTACACTTATCTTGATGAACACTGAGTAATGAATAGAATTGTTGAATTATTATATTGTTCTCTTGAAACTAATTTAATACTGTATATTAATTATACTTCAATAAAAAGACAGACAAGGAAGGAATGAAGGAAAGGAAAAAAACAGAAAGGAAGAAAAAAGTAAGAAAGAAATTTGGTATAAAAAAAGAAGATGTCTTTTTTTAAAGACAGGGTAAATGAGAAGTTACCAAGGTAAGAAGCATTTGCTTTGAAATAATCCTATCAAAATTTTGACAATATAAAATTGTGAGAACTCTTAAGATACACAACCAGCGTATGTCTTCCAGCAGCAGCAGAGTGAGCCCCTGAATATGGAGAGACTCTAATCTCTTTTACAGAAGGAGATTTATTCAATAACTTAACCTTATTGCTTACAGGAAATTATTCCAAACAAAATTAAGTCCCTTGTAATTTAGCTTGAGGCCATTTTATCTTGTTCTATGCACACCAGATTTTAAAAACAGCTGACTTGGGGCACCTGGGTGGCGCAGTCGGTTAAGCGTCCGACTTCAGCCAGGTCACGATCTCGCGGTCTGTGAGTTCGAGCCCCGCGTCGGGCTCTGGGCTGATGGCTCGGAGCCTGGAGCCTGTTTCCGATTCTGTGTCTCCTTCTCTCTCTGCCCCTCCCCCGTTCATGCTCTGTCTCTCTCTGTCCCAAAAATAAAAATAAACGTTGAAAAAAAAACTAAAAAAAATAAAAATAAAAACAGCTGACCATCCTCACTGAATAATGTATATTTAAAGACTGGCATGAAATGACTGTTGGGACCTTTCTCATCAAGTTGTGTGGTACTAGCTTTATTAACCTCTTAAAGTCGGTCTTCATTTCCAGTCCTTTATCTTCTGGTTCATCTCTAAAGGACTTCCATGGTCTTTTGTGAGTCGGTTTTGCTTTAATGAGCCCCCCAACAGCTAAGAAGCATGTCAGGATTTCAGTTTAGTTGTCACAGCATTTTATGTCTCTTGATCTGTATTTCTTTGAAAATTCCAGGAACAAGGGTAAAGCAAAAAGGAAGCTTTCAGAGGTACAGCTTTGTTTTTTTTTCATTTGTTTGTTTTCCAATTTTGTTGGTTTAAGATTACAATAGCTTTGCTAATGAGCCAGAGATTCCTTATCTAATGGCATATTTCTAATTTAACTAGAAATAGGGATAACACTTTAGTTACACAAAACTGCACAAATTCTAGATGGCCAGTTTTTCACTTAGCTGACAGTTTCTTCCTTTAAGAACCTTAATTTTAGTAATTACCATTATGGTGCAAAACTTCCAAAAGTATATCACACTTTCTTTCTTTTTATGTATTTTACACAGAATATATTTTGGCAGTTTTGTTTGATAACATAATTCTATTCAATATATATTTATTGAACATTTACAAAAACAATATGCTAGGAGATATGATGGAGACAATGTGTGATCTTCACTTAAGATCTACTTATGAATTGCAATCTACTAGGAGAAATAAACATGAAAATTACCCTAATACACATTAGCAAGTGGTAAATACCAGTAAGTAATTAGTTATAGATGTTGAGAGAATTTCAGTAGGAAAAGAATTTCATAGAAGTCTCTTTAAGCTAAGCTTTAAGGTTCTAGAAATACTTTTCTTCATAGCAACGAATATACCTAAAATCTGAGACATGACAGTAAGGGAAGAGTGAGAAATTCAGTTTGTTTGGCATATAATAACCTAAAATAGTCCTAAATTGGTATAGATGGTCTTTGGCTAGAATAAGTGATGATTTGAAATACAGCTAGAAAGTTTATAAGTTGTTGACATATAGAAGGAAATCATTGTAATTTTGTCAAAGTGTAAATGGGATGAACGAATCTGAATTTTAGGATGACTGAATTGGTATCCATGAATAAAACTGATTCAAAAGTAGAAAAACAGTTAAGAAATTTCAAGGAGTACTTTAGAAGAAAATTAGTGGGACATTAATTTTAATAAAATTAATTGAGAGATGGGGAGGGACAGACAGTTTCAGGAGAATTACACTATAGAATTTGACAGCTAAGAGATGGAGAGGAGACGAGGAGTCAAAAATGATTCCAGGGCTGTTAAAGTGTGGATGACAGAAAGATGGTAGTGCATTTATAGAAACAGAAAACCAGGGCATCTGCATGGCTCAGTTGATTAAATGTCTGACTCTTGATTTCTGCTCAGGTCATGATCTCATGGTTTGTGGGCTCAAACCCATGTTGGGCTCCGTGCTGAGAGTCTGGAGCCTGCTTGGAATTCTTTCTCTCCCTCTCTCTCTGTCCCTCCCCCACTCACACTCTCTCTTGCAAATAAATTAACATAAAAAAAGAAATAGAAAACTTAAGAATGAGAAACATTCATCAGAATGGTAAGAGTCAAAACTAGATTTTAAAATAAGACATGTGGCAAGATAATGCAGTAAACACAGATTAATTATTCATAAAGATAGCCATGAGAAAAAATTATTCATAAAGATAGCCATGAGAAAGATAGAGATAGGGTGTCAGCTTGAGAAGATGTAATTGAAAAAAAAATTAAACTGCAGAGATTTAGTTTAAAATTTTTTTTAATGTTTATTCATTTTTTGAGAGACAGAGGGACAGAGTGTGAGTGGGGGAGGGGAAGAGAGAGAGGGAGACAGAATTCTAAGCAAGCTTCAGGCTCTGAACTGACAGCACAGAGCCTGACACAGTGCTCCATCTCACAGACCACAAGATCATGACCTGAGCCAAAGTCGGAGGCTCAACCAACTGAACCACCCAGGTGCCCCTGCAGAGATTTAGTTTATAGAAAACATAATCTTTGTCTACCATAAAGAAAATTATGAGACATGGAAAAGCAATCAAATTGAGCCTACAATCAAGAAAGTGAAAACAACAACAGAGATGAGCCACAGATAACAGAAATAGTAGAAGTACCACCCAAGGACTTTAAAACAGCTGTTACAAATATGTCCAAGTTTTTGCCAAAAAAAAAAAAAGTTAACAAATGGAAAATCTCAAAGACGTGCAAGAAATTCCATATAGAAGGATAACAGAGAAAATAAAAATACATCAATGTGATCAATACCAGAGGTGCCTTGGTACCTCAGTTGGTTAAGCCTCTGACTCTTGATTTTGACTCAGGTCAAAATCTCACAGTTTGTAGGATCAAGCCCCACATCTGGCTCTGTGCTGACAGTGCGGAGCCTACTTGGGATTCTCTCTCTCCCTCTCTTTCCCTCTCTCTCTCTGCCCCTCCCAGCTTGTGCTTACTCTCTTCTCCACTCTCTCAAATAAATAAACTTTTAAAAATGTGATTACTATCAGAATTAACACTGCATAAGAAAGGATCAATGAAATTTAAGACAAGTCAGTAGACATTATCCAAAATAAAACCAAGAGGAAAGAAAATAACTGAGAAAAACTTAATAATTTGACCTGTATGACTTTATCAAATAATTTAAAATATGTGTATTTAAAATTCCACAAGTATAAAAAGGAGAGAAAGGTACACAAGAGAATTTTAAAAAATAAAGACAAATTATTTTTTAATATTTTTAATCTATAATAAATATAAACTCTCAGAAATCTTAAAAAGGATAAATTACCAGAAAATCAAACATAAACATAGCAAACTGTGAAAACCAAAAATATAGAGAAAATTCTAAAGGCAAACTAAGAAGAAAATGATGTATGATATCAATGCAACCACAATAACCATGACCCACTTTTTGATAGAAACAATGAGATCCAGAACACAATGGAATGATATTTGTAAAGGGCTAAGAAAAAAAAATCCAGAATCCCATACTCAGCAAATAATAATTCTTCAAAACTGAAAGTGAAATAAAGGAATTTTCAGATAAACAACACCAAAATATTTGCTATGAGTACAACAGTACCACAAGAAATATTAAAGGAAGTTTTTTCAGGCTGAGGAGAAGTGACACAAGTTGGAAACTTGAAGTTTGAAAGGACTGAAGCTGACGGATTAAAAATGGTCAAGAAAGGTGTGTGTGTATGTGTGTGTGTGTGCACCTGTGTGTGTGTGTGTGTGTGTTTCTAAATTTCCTAACCTTTTTCAAAGAGACTTGACTAAAGCAAAATCAATAGCAATACATTGTGATGTCCATAATATAATTAGTAAAACTTGAAAACAAAAAGTTCCAAAATCAACAATCTAAACAAAGTAAATACAACATCAATAGAAGGGAAAAAATAATAGTATAAATTATTTATAGGAAAACAAAGAGAAAATCCTTAAAGCTAGGTCAGTTTTTGAAAAGATTATTATAAATGATGTAGCCTAAAAATACTGATGAGGAAAAAACACACAAAGTACAAGTATTAATAATAAAACAGGGAATATGGCCATAAACCCTACAATAATTAATAAGATTGTAAAGAACTATTATGAAAAAATGAAGTCCACAAACTTGATGATACAAAGTAGACAAATTTCTTGAAAACACACCTTATTAACACAACTTACTGATGCAATCTGGTAAAGAAATCGATTTTTAAAATAAAAATCCCCCACAACTTACCAATCATACTATCAGTTTACTCAAACTCTTCCAGAAAATAAGAGAACACTTCCCAACTCATTTTGTGCGACCAACATAACTCTGATATAAATCATGACAAAGCCATCATATAACGACATCAACAACAACAACAACAACAACAACAACAACAACAAAGAGTTCCATATACAGTCTTAACCAGTTCCATATACAACTTAACCAGCAAGTTATGGTTTTGTATTGTTTAGGAAGAGAATAAAGATGTTAACTAATTTTTTACTTTTTCAGAAAAATATGAAGCTAATTATGTTTAAAAATTTTAAGGTTAAGGTTGTGATAGAAAGAAAAGCTATATAGGGGAGCTTGGGTGGCTCAGTCAGTTGAGCATCCAACTCTTCAGCTCAGATCATGATCTCACGCTATCTGAGTTCAAGGCCTGTGTCAGGCTCTATGCTGACAGTGTGGAACCTGTTTCGGATTCTCTCTGTCTTCCTCTCTCTGACGTTTCCTGCCTCTCTTTCTTTCAAAACAAACAAACAAACAAACAAAAGCTGTAACTTCTAAGTTAGCAGAAGAAAAGCAAACAGAAAACTTTATTAATACAACAAAAAAATCAGGAAAAGAGATATAAAAAAACAACAAGCATGGTTCTTTAAAAAAAAAAAAACAAAATAAAATGGCACAAATAAATCTGAACATACCAATAATCACAACAAATTTTTACTGATTTAGTGTACCCACTAAAATACAGAGACTATAAGACTGGATAAAACAGTAAAATTCACTATGTTATTTACAAGTATAAGAGACATGTATAAGTTAAAAAGGATCATGAAATGTTTGTTTGTTTATTTATATTTATTAATTATTATTTTTTAAGTAGGCTCCATACCCAACATGGAGCCCATCTCAGGGTTCGAACTAATGAGATGACTAATGACCCTGAGATCAAGATGGGACACTTAACTCACTGAACTACCCAGGTACCCTGGAACATGAAAATTTAAAAGTAGAGGATTTAAAAATGATAAATTAGAAAAACATCAAAAAGAGCTGATGTCAAAGAGGATTCCATGTCAAAAAATTTTTATTGTGTTTAAAAAATACATTTTGACTAATTCGGGCTCATGCCAAGACCAAACTCACATAAACTCAAGACCAAAATAACACAAAAATATGTGATTTATCACATTAATGGATTGAAGAAAAGTCATCTAATTTTTTTTTTAATTTTTTTTTCAACGTTTTTATTTATTTTTGGGACAGAGAGAGACAGAGCATGAACGGGGGAGGGGCAGAGAGAGAGGGAGACACAGAATCAGAAACAGGCTCCAGGCTCCGAGCCATCAGCCCAGAGCCTGACGCGGGGCTCGAACTCCCGGACCGTGAGATCGTGACCTGGCTGAAGTCGGACGCTTAACTGACTGCGCCACCCAGGCGCCCCTAAAGTCATCTACTTTTAATAGAAGCAATAAAATTAGAAAAATTTAGTAATAAACGATAATTTTAAAAATGACCTATAAACTAGGAATTAAAGGGCACTTTTAAAAAAATGTTTTATTTATTATTTTTTAGAGAGAGAATGAGGAGGGAGAGAGCATGTACTAGCAGGGGAGGAGCAGAAAGTGAGAGGGAGACATAGAATCCAAAGCAGGTTCCAGGCTCGAGGTGTCAGCAGAGCCCAACATGGGGCTGGAACTAACAAACTGAGATCATGACCTGAGCTGAAGTTGGACACTCAACTGACTGAGCCACCCAGGTGCCCCTAAACAGAACTTTCTTAAATTTATAAAGGATATCTACCAAAAACCTTTTGAAATATCACATTTAAGGAAACAAATCTTCATCATAAATACTTTCAAAATCCCTGCAAACCTCCAGTAAATTTACTACTATTCAACACAATATGAGATATTACAACCAATGAACAAGACAAAGGAAGTAAATAGCTTACGAATTATAAAGAATAGGGGAAGATGGCGGCGTAGGAGAATGCTGGGCTCACCTTATCCTGCTGATCAGTTAGATTCCACCCACATCTGCCTAAATAACCCAGAACACCACCAGAAGACTAGCAGAATGGACTCTCCAGAGTCAAGCCTTGACAAGAGGCCCAGAGAAGAGGGTAGGAAGGGTGGAAAGGCGGTGCAT
Organism: Felis catus; assembly: GCF_018350175.1. NCBI lineage: Eukaryota > Metazoa > Chordata > Mammalia > Carnivora > Felidae > Felis > Felis catus. The sequence continues at coordinate 46,967,193 of NC_058376.1, forward strand.
GCTACATGGACTGGTGGGAGGGAGCAGGGGCAGTGGAGGGGCAGCCTGCCCAGCAAGGCAGAGCCCCCAAAGTCTGGCTTGCAAAAGTGGAAGGGCTGGACTCCGTGAGTTCTGACAGCCAGCAGGACTTAACATCTGGAACGTTATAAGTCAACAATTCTGCTCGGAGGGCGGGAGGGCGAGAGGACACCGGGAGGGAGAGGTGTTGAGCCCCGAAAGACAGAGCTCAGCTTGGTGGGGAACAAAGGCACTGACCGGTGCCATCTCCTTCTCCCATCCCCCAGCCGAAATTCCAAAGGGAACCAGTTCCCATCACTGAACTTGCTTGCACTCCACAAAGGCCCAATGCTATGCTTCTGTGGCTCCATCCCTCCGATGGGCCTGCCTCCCTCCTGGTGCTGCAGGGCCCCTCCCCAGAGGACCACCAACTGCAAAGAGAGCTAAGCCTTCCCCTCCTGACTCTGTGCACCTTGTGGATCCACCCGGGCTAATATGCCCTTGGCAAGATCCCTTTGAAGCAGCACCACAAGACTGGCAGTGTGCAAGTAGCCCAGACAGGGGTCACACCACTCCACAGTGAGTCCTGCCCCTGGGAGAGGGGAAGGTAAGGTACATACCAGTCTGACTGTGGCCCCAGTGGTGGGCTGGTGGCAGACATCAGGTCTGACTGCAGCCCCGCCCACGCACAACTTTCCCTGGACAGCACAGGGAAAGTGCCTTGCAGTTTGGAGCTACCACAGGGACTACCCAAAATGACAAAATGGAAGAACTCTCCTAGAAAGAAACTCTAGGAAGTAGCGACAGCTAACGACTTGATCAAAAATGATTTAATTCTAATTCTTTACAAGAATTTAGAATAATACTTGTAAAATTAATTGCTGGGCTTGAAAAAAGCATTGAGGACAGCAGAGAATCTATTGCTACAGAGATCAAGGGACTAAGAAATAGTCATCAGGAAATAAAAAATGCTATAAATGAGGTGCAAAATAAAATGGAGGCGGTCATAGCATGGATTGAAGAGGCAGAGGAGAGAATAGGTGAATTAGAAGATAAAATTATGGAAAAAGAGGAAGCTGAGAAAAAGAGAGATAAAAAAAATCCAGGAGTATGAGGGGAGAATTAGAGAACTAAGTGATACAATCAAATGGAACAATATCTGTATCATAGGAATTCCAGAAGAAGAGAGAGAGAAAGGGGCTGAAGGTGTACTTGAACAAATCATAGCTGAGAACTTCCCTGATCTGGGAAGAAAAAGGCATTGAAATCCAAGAGGCACAGAGAACTCCCTTCAGACATAACTTGAACCTATCTTCTGCACGACATATCATAGTGAAACTAGCAAAATACAAGGATAAAGAGAAAATTCTCAAAGCAGCTAGGGATAAATACATATTTATCCCTAAAAGTAGACACAAAGAGAAGTAGCAGACCTATCTATTGAAACTTGGCGGGCCAGAAAAGAATGGTAGGAAATCTTCAATGTAATGAACAGAAAAAATATGCAGCCAAGAATCCTTTATCCAGCAAGTCTGTCATTCAGAAGAGAAGGAGAGATAAAGGTCTTCTCAAACAAAAACTGAAGGAATTCATCGGCACTAAACCAGCCCTAGAAGAGATCCTAAGGGGGATTCTGTGAGTGAAATGTGGCAAGGACCACATTACCAGAGATATCACTAGAGGATGAAACCTACAGACATCACAATGACTCTAAACCCATTTCTTTCGATAACACTGAATGTAAATGGACTAAACGCTCCAACCAAAAGACACAGGGTATCAGAATGGATAAAAAAAAAAAACAAGACCCATCTATTTGCTGTCTACAAGAGACTCATTTTAGACCTGAGGACACCTTCAGATTCAAAGTGAGGGGAGGGAGAACTATCTATCATGCTACTGGAAGTCAGAAGAAAGCTGGAGTAGCCATACTTACATCAGACAAACTAGACTTTAAATCAAATGCTGTAACAAGAGATGAAGAAGGGCATTATATAATAATGATAGGGACTATCCATCAGGAGAGCTAACAATTATAAATGTCTATGTGCCGAATACAGGAGCCCCCAAATATATAAAGCAATTAATCACAAACATAAGCAACCTTATTGATAAGAATGTGGTCATTGCAGGGGACTTTAATACCCCACTTAAAACAATGGATAGATCATCAAGACACAGGATCAATAAGGAGACAAGGGTCCTGAAAGATACATTGGATTAGATGGACTTCACAGATATATTTAGAACTCTGCATCCCAAAGCAATACAATATACTTTCTTCTTGAATGCACATAGAATGTTCTACAAGACAGATCATGTACTGGGTCACAAAACATCCCTTAATAGGTATAAAAGAATTGAGATCATACCATGCACACTTTCAGACCATAATGCTATGAAACTTGAAATCGACCACAGGGAAAAGTCTGGAAAACCTCCAAAAGCATGGAGGTTAAAGAACACCCTACTAAAGAATGAATGGGGGGCGCCTGGGTGGCTCAGTCGGTTGAGCGTCCGACTTCGGCTCAGGTCATGATCTCACGGTTCGTGAGTTCGAGCCCCGCGTCAGGCTCTGGGCTGATGGCTCAGAGCCTGGAGCCTGCTTCTGATTCTGTGTCTCCCTCTCTCTCTGCCCCTCCCCCATTCATGCTCTGTCTCTCTCTGTCTCAAAAATAAATAAAACATTAAAAAAAATTAAAAAAAAAAAGAATGAATGGGTCAACCAGGCAATTAGAGAAGAAATTAAAAAATATATGGAAATAAATGAAAATGAAAATACAACAATCCAAATGCTTTGGGATGCAGCAAAGGAAGTCCTGAGAGGAAAATACATTGCAATCCAGGCCTATCTCAAGAAACAAGAAAAATCCCAAATACAAAATCTAACATTACACCTAAAGGAACCAGAAGCAGAACAGCAAAGACACCCAAACCCAGCAGAAGAGAAATAAAGATCACAGCAGAAGTAAATAATATAGAATCTAAAAAAACTGTAGAGCAGATCAAAGAAACCAAGAGTTGGTTTTTTGAAAAAATAAACAAAATTGATAAACCTCTAACCAGGCTTCTCAAAAAGAGAGAGGACCCAAATAGATAAAATCATGAATGAAAATGGAATTATTACAACCAATCCCTCAGAAATACAAGCAATTATCAGGGAATACTATGAAAAATTATATGCCAACAAACTGGACAACCGGAAGAAATGGACAAATTCCTAAGCACCCACACACTTCCAAAACTGAAACAGGAAGAAATAGAAAACTCGAACAGACCCATAACCAGGAAGAAATTTAATCAGTTTTCGAAATCTCCCAACAAATAAAACTTCAGGACCAGATGGGTTCCCTGGGGAATTCTACCAGACATTTAAAGCAGAGATAATACCTAGCTTTCTTAAGCTTTTCCAAAAAATAGAAAGGAAACAAAAACTCCCAGACTTGTTCTATGAAGCCAACATTACTTTGATTCCTAAACCAGAGACCCAGCAAAAGAAGAGAACTACAGGCCAATATCCCTGATGAATATGGATGCAAAATTCTCAACAAGATACTAGCAAAGTGAATTCAACAGCATATAAAAAGAATTATTTACCATGATCAAGTGGGATTCATTCCTGGGCTGCAGGGCTGGTTCAATATTCACCAAACAATCAATGTGATACATCACATTAATAAAAGAAAAGATAAGAACCACATGATCCTGTCAATCGATGCAGAAAAAGCATTTGACAAAATTCAGCATCATTTCTTTTTTTTAATTTTCTTTTTAACGTTTATTTTTGAGACAGAGAGAGACAGAGCATGAACGGGGGAGGGTCAGAGAGAGAGGCAGACACAGAATTGGAAACAGGCTCCAGGCTCTGAGCAGTCAGCACACAGCCCGATGCGGGGCTCGAACTCACGGACTGAGAGATCGTGACCTGAGCCGAAGTTGGCCGCTTAAGTGACTGAGCCACCCAGGCACCCCCAGCATCGTTTCTTAATAAAATCCTTCGAGAAAGTCAGGAATATACTTAAACATCATAAAAGCCATTTATGAAAAGCCCACAGCTAATATCATCCTCAATGGGGAAAAACTGAGAGCTTTCCCCCTGAGATCAGGAACACGACAGGGATGTCCACTCTCACCGCTGTTGTTTAACATAGTGTTGGAAGTGCTAGCATCAGCAATCAGACAACTAAAGGAAACCAAAGGCATCAGAGTTGGCAACAATGAAGTCAAACTTTCACTTTTTGCAGATGACAGGGTACTATACATGGAAAACCCGAAAGACTCCACCAGAAGTCTGCTAAAACTGATACATGAATTCAGCAAAGTCGCAAGATACAAAATTAATGTACAGAAATCAGTGGCATTCTTATACACTAATAATGAAGCAACAGAAACACAAATAAAGAATCTGGTCCTATTCACAATTGCACCAAGAATCATAAAATACCTAGGAATAAACCTAACCAAAGATGTAAAAGATCTGTATGCTAAAAACTATAGAAAGCTTACGAAGGAAATTGAAGAAGATACAAAGAAATGCAAAAGCATTCCATGCTCATGGATTGGAAGAATATTGTTAAAATGTCAATACTACCCAAAGCTATCTAAACAGTCAATGCAATCCAAATCAAAATTGCACCAGAATTCTTCTCGAAGCTAGAACAAGCAATCCTAAAATTTGTATGGAACCACAAAAGACCCCAAATAGCCAAAGTAATATTGAAGAAGACCAAAGTGGGAGGCATCACAATCCCAGACTTTAGCCTCTACTACAAAGCTGTCATCATCAAGACAGCATGGTATTAGCACAAAAACAGACACATAGACCAATGGAATAGAGACTCCAGAATTGGACCCACAAAAGTATGGCCAACTAATCTTTGACAAAGCAGGAAAGAATATCCAGTGGAAAAAAAGACAGTGTCTATAATAAATGGTGCTGGGAGAACTGGACAGCAACATGCAGAAGGCGAAACTAGACCACTTTCTTACACCATTCACAAAAATAAACTCAAAATGGATGAAGGATCTGAATGTGAGACAGGAAACCATCAAAACCCTAGAGGAGAAAGCAGGAAAAATCTCTCTGACCTCAGCCGCAGCAATTTCTTACTTAACACACCTCCAAAGGCAAGGGAATTAAAAGCAAAAATTAACTATTGGGACCTCATGAAGATAAAAATCTTCTGCACTGCAAAGGAAACAATCAACAAAACTAAAAGGCAACCGACAGAATGGGTAAAGATATTTGCAAATGATATATCAAAGGGCTAGTATCCAAAATCTATAAAGAACTCACCAAGCTCCACACCCAAAAAACAAATAATCCAGTGAAGAAATGTGCAGAAAACATGAATAGACACTTCTCTAAAGAAGACATCCAGATGGCTAACAGGCACATGAAAAGATGCTCAACATCGCTTCTCATCAGGGAAATACAAGTCAAAACCACACTGAGATATCACCTCACGCCAGTCAGAGTGGCTAAAATGAACAAATCAGGAGACTATAGATGCTGGAGAGGATGTGGAGAAAGGGAACCCTCTTGCACTGTTGGTGGGAATGCAAACTGGTGCAGCCGCTCTGGAAAACAGTGTGGAGGTTCCTCAAAAAATTAAAAATAGATTTACCCTATGACCCAGCAATAGCACTGCTAGGAATTTACCCACAGGATACAGGAGTGCTGATGCATAGGGGCACTTGTAGCCCAACGTTTATAGCAGCACTTTCAACAATAGCCAAATTATGTAAAGAGCCTAAATGTCCATCAATTAATGAATGGATAAAGAAATTGTGGTTTATATACACAATGGAATACTGCATGGCAATGAGAAAGAATGAAATATGGCCTTTTGTAGTAACGTGGATGGAACTGGAGAGTGTCATGTTAAGTGAAATAAGTCACACAGAGAAAGACAGATACCATATGTTTTCACTCTTATGTGGATCCTGAGAAACTTAACAGAATACTGTGGGGGAGGGGAAGGGAAAAAAAAAGTTAGAGAGGGAGAGAGCCAAACCATAAGAGACCCTTGAAAACAGAATAAACTGAGGATTGATGGGGTGGTGGGAGGGGGGGAGGGTGGGTGATGGGTATTGAGGAGGGCACCTGATGGGGATGAGCACTGGGTGTTGTATGGAAACCAATTTGACAATAAATTTCATATTAAAAAAATAATAAAATAAAATAAAATAAAAAGAATTATAAAGAATAAAGTAAATTGTTACTTTCACATGATAATTTCAGAAAATCTAAAAATTAAGACTTGCAAGGACTGCTCATATAAGATCAACATCTAAAAATCGATAGTGATGTGCCCAACCATCATCTATTTAGATCAGGGTTTTATCACAATGATCTATTAATAAATAGCTAGAATTCTAATAATAGACTTATTATTTATTTATATATTTCATTTGTGATATCTTATATCACATTAGTGTTTATACATATTAGTTAAAAATATCTAGAAAGTGTAGTAATAACATAATCCTATATTTAATAGGATAAAATCTAATAGTCATAAAATCTAAAAAAAAACCTACTAAATCTACAAGCTACTATGAATAAATCTAACAAATGATTTACAAAACATTATAGAGAGAATTATTTATTAAGATACATAAAAAGGAAAGCTGAATACTTAGAGGGGAAGTGATTGTTTATAAATTGGAAGTTTTAACAAAGATGTCATTTTATCCAAGTAAATGCACAAAATAAAAATTAAAATGTGTAATTCCAGCAACAAGGATCTAATAAAATGTTTTTAAAATTTTTCTGTGACTGAAAGATAGCAAAAATATAATAGCAGAACTAAGAATGTCACGAAATTAATGACAATGGTCTTCTGAGCAGAGAGAAAGGGAAGGGGCTGGCAAAGGGAACAAAGGAAATTTAAATCTCATTAGTCAAGTTTTATTTTTCATAATAACACTATCTAAAGGACAAAGTATGAACCCCATGAAAACTCTGGCTTAAGAATTCATAAATGTTTGTTTTAGTGAGTGATATCTTTAGTTTTCTCTATTGTTTAGACTTTTCAAATAAAAAAGAAATAATACTGGCCTTTTATTTCACAGGGTCTCCTCTGAACATTGGTAGACAATAGCAAGATGAACTTTTACTCTAATTCATTGCATTTATAATACATAAGACTTTCATATACATGAGTTTGAAATTGTTATAAAACTAACAGGAAAATATTATCCTCTGAAAAACCAAGCTTATGATAATTGATTATTAAAGCTTTACTATAAAGACTGGTACCATTGACTTTTACTGAAAGACAGGAAAATGACTCCATTTGCTCAGTTATATAATTTGCCTCCACAAGGCCAAGAGGATGTCTTAAATCCTAGGAATTACCCCAGTTGTTTAGAGACTGATTTCAATTACTAGGAGCTACACATAACAAAAGCATTGCTTTTGTTCTAAACTTATATTGAAAAATTATCAAGTTGATACTACTTATAAAGCATTCACTCATATACTCGTCTCTTGTCAGTCAGTAAGTATTCTACGTAATCATTTCAGCTGAAATTTTTTGGATTCTGTTTTCTAGATGTAGAGCTGTTTTAATACCTACTTGTTCGTGCTTATTCAACATCATATTGTCTAGGTGAAATGACTTGTGTAATTACTGGTTCTAATTACATTTCAAAACTCCACTGTGTATTTATATTACTTAGACTCATTTTGTTCCAATTGTTATCAAAACATCAACTCTTACTGTTTTTAGAACAGTGAGTAATTCCATGAGGGAAGCAAAATATATTTTTAATCCATATTAATGCTCATGTATTTATTGAGTACTGAGAATATATATAAGAAAAAAAAATTCTAGGGGCACCTGGGTGGCTCAATCAGTTGAATGTCTGACTTTGGCTCACGGTTCATGAGTTCGAGCCCCGCATTGGGCTTTGTGCTGACAGCTCAGAGCCTGGAGCCTGCTTCAGATTCTGTGTCTCCCTCTCTCTCTGCCCCTCCCCTGCTCATTCTCTGTCTCTGTCTCAAAAATAAATAAAAACATTAAAATTTTCTTAAAAAATTCTAAAGACTTCCATAAAGGAGAATCTCTTTGGACAGAGAGGAAGGATTTCTAAAGAACCCGTTGTCCAGTCTCAGAGTTGAGTTTTCCAGGCTTGAGAGAGTATGATCTCTATTTGATTCAAGAGAATCTGGAGAATTTTCTTATAGGAGAACAAATATTACAGAGAACAAGCATAATTTTTTCAATTTAGTACTTACCATCTCATTTTACTAGTGATTGACTTTAAATAAAGAGGTGATAATACTGATTAAATCTTGTATATCTTGAAAGATGAGCATCTCCATCAAGGATGTGAATGAAAAAAAGATATATTTTTGTTAAATATACTCTTAAAGGAAATTATATTCCTTAATATGTTTCAAAGATCATTCCTCTACCTGGCAATTTAATATGAAGAATGCTATCCAGGGGAAACCTCGAATTGGAGTTGATTATATCCATCCTCACTAAAGAATGTTCCTATAGGTAAAACATCATAGGCAGTGTTTCATTTAATTCATCAATTGGCTAGATTCTAGGTAATAAAAAGAAACAGCTGAGTGTGTGACAGAGCATCACTCCGTACACTTCAGAAGAATTCATCTTATGTTGTGAGGCATGGAAATATATTTGTATGCCCTGGAGAAACTTGTTCTAATCAAAGCTAAAGGGGAATTGAAGTCTCTGATCTAAACACATGGTTGGAACTATATCCTATCTAAGTTGTTGGGGCTTAAGAAAAGGCCTAGGCAATTGCATGATTAAAGATTAAAAGAATTAGGATTATTTTGTTTGGAGAAAGCATGATTAGAAATTGATTGACCATGAGTTTTTAAACATAACATTATTATTTGGAGGATGTTGACCAGCTGTTCTCCAGCCACAGTAGATTCTGCATGTTAAAAAAAAATTAAAATAGCAACAAGAGAAATACAGGCTGGATCAAATGGAGAACTTACCAACTTTAGTATAAAGATATTAAGGGCCAGCAGAACAGACCATATAATTGGCTATTATAAATATTTAATACTTGAGGGACCTCATGCCCAGCCATATGAATCCCATAATATACTGCCTGCAAAAACATTCTTGGCAGCATTTATGACATTAATTGGGATTAAAGAAAAGTAACTATTTGCATTATTACATAAATTACAATTGACAATATTTTTTTAAATGTTTATTTATTTTTGATAGATGGAGAGAGAAAGAACGGAGGTTCTTAAGTGGGTTCCATGCTGACAGCAGCATTGGGGTACACGTGCCTCTGTGAAACAGCACTCCTGTATCCTTCGGGAAAATTCCTACTAGTGCTATTGCTGGGTCATAGGGTATTTCTATTTTTAATTTTTTGAGAAACCTTCATACTATTTTCCAGAGCGGCTGCATCGGTTTGCATTCCCACCAACGGTGCAAATATGAGTTAATTTTATAGATCGTATGAAATAAGGATTAAAGGTCACTGTTTGCCATTTTGGGATCCAGTTGTTCCAACAGAATTTATTGGGAAGACTATACCTTTCCCATGATTTGCTTTGGCACTTTTGTTGAAAAGAAATGATCATAAAAGTAAAGATCTGTTTTTGAACTTTCTATCCATTGATCTATATGCCTAATCTTATACCAATGCCACAGTCTTCAATATTGTAGCTCTATAGTTATGAAATAGTTTTTTAAAAAATTTAAGTTTATTTATTTTGAGAAAGAGATAGAGAGCAAGACCACCAGGGAGGGGCAGAGAGAAAGGGAGAGAAGAGAACTCCAAACAGGCTCTGCACTGTTAGCACTAAGCCTGACGCGGTGCTTGAACTCATGAACTGGGAGATCATGATCTGAGACAAAATCAAGAGTTGGATGTTTAACCAACGGAGCCACCTAGGCATCCCAATAGTTTTGACTATTTAAGCTCCTTTCATGAGTGCCTGGCTGGCTCAGTCAGTAGAATAGGTGTCTCTTGATCTCTGGATTGTGATTGCAAGGCCCACATCAGGCATGGAGGCTACTTAAAAAAAATAAAGTTCCTTTCATTTTGATATAAATTTAAAAATAGTTTTTTTAATTTCTAAAAAAAAAATTGGGGGATATGACTGGGATAGCATAGAATCTGTACATCAATTTAGGGAGAATTCTCATCTTAATGTTATTGAATGTTCCAACTCATGAACATGTTGTATCTCTTCATTTATTTAGGTCTTCTTTAAATTTCAACAAGACTTTGTAGTTTCCAGTGGATAAGACATATATATCGTGTTAAAAATTTCTCCACATATTTTATATTTCTGAACCTGTGAATGGTATTTTAATTGCAGTTTTATATTTTTGTTGTTGTTGCTGGTACATAGAAATACAACTGATTTTGACATATTGGCTCTATGTCCTGTAACCTTGCTAATCTTAATTCTTATAGTTTTACACTGTATGTATGTAAACAATCGTGTCCATCGTGGATAAACACAGTTTTATTTCTTCCTTTCTAATCTGCATGGCCTTTCTTCATTTTTCTTGCTTTATTGCACTGTCGGAACTCCACAACAAATCTGAAGAGTGATTGTGTGAGGGGGGATATTTTTTGCCATGTTCCTAATCTTAGGGAGAAAGTATTTAGTCTTTAACCATTTAGTATGTAAGTATGATGTTATCCCTAGTCTTTAAAAATATATATACTCTTCATTAGTTGAAAAAAATCCCTCTTATTTCTAGTTTGTGGAATTTTATCATGAATGGATGTTGAATTTTTCATTTTTTTGTGGTAAAAACATATCATAAAATTATCATCTTAGCTCTTTTTAAGTATATAGTTTAGTAGTATTCAGTATATTTACACTGTTGTAAAATAGATCTCTAGGATTTTTTCATCTTGCAGAACTGAAATTCTATGCCCATTAAACATTAACTGCCCTTTCCCCCCATCCACATGGCCTGGTAACCACTATTCTATTTTCTATTTCTATGAATATGACTACTTTGGAATCTTCATATAAGTGGAATCATACAACAGTATTTTTCTTCTGTGATTGGTTTATTACATTTAGCATAATGTCCTTAAGTTTCATCCATGTTGTAGCATGTGACAGAATTTCTTTCAAGTCTGCATAGCATTCCATTATATGTTTATACCATATCTTGTTTACCCATTCATCTGTCTATGGACATTTGGTTTGCATCATCTCTTGGCTATTGTGAATAATACAGTTATAGTCATAAATGTGCAACTATATTTTCCAAACACTCCTTTCTTTTGGATATGTACTCAAAAGTGAGATTGATAGATTACATGATGATTCTATTTTTAATTTTTTGACGAATTCCCATACCTTTCTCCATAGCAATTGCACCATTTTGTAATCCTTCAAATAGTGGAGAAAGATTCCCATTTCTTCACTTCCCTGCCAACACTGTTATTTTCTATTTTTTTATAGCACCATCCTAATGGATATAAAGTAACAACTCACTGTAATTTTGATTTAATTTCTCTGATGATTAGTGATGGTGAGCATCTTTTCTTATGCTTATTGGCCATTTGTCTATCTTCCTTGGATAAATGTCTACTCAAGTTTGCTTTTTTTCACTGGTTTCAGCAATTTATAATTTGTTTTTGTGTGATGGCATGTATGTGTGTGTATGTAACACTGTTATTATCCCACATGTAACTGATGCACTATTCCTTTTTTTCCCAGCCACATTTCCTTTATTAATTTTGGAGAGATTTAATTTTATTGGCTTCAAGTTTACTGATCATTTATTCTTCAGTGTTAAACCTGTTAATATCAGTGAGTGAAATTCTTATTTCTAATACTTCATTTTTCATTTCTAATTCCATGGTTCATTTTTCTAAAATCTATTTTTCCTTCATTATATAATAGGCTTTCTTAACCTCTTCTTTTAGTCTTTCAGCTCTGCCATTTTTTTCAAGACTTTTCTTCCTGAATACTGGATCACAATTACTTGGTTCTTAGCCTGCCTAGCAATTTTTTTATTGTACGTCAAACAGCATGGATATTATATGCCCGAGTACCTAGATTTTAGTTGTCCTTATTGACTAGTGTTGAATTTTACTTTGATAGGCAGTTAAATTACTTATGGAAGTTGAACCACTTGTATGTTTATTTTTAAGGTTTTTAGGACAGGTCTAGAGTTGCCTTCATTTCAGACTCCAGGGCTAGTTCAACTCTCTCTCTCTCTCTCTCTCTCTCTCTCTCTCTCTCTCTCTCTCTCTCTATATATATATATATATATATATATATATTTATTTATATAATATAATATAATATAATATAATATAATATAATATAATATAATATAATATAATTTATTGTTGAATTGGTTTCCATACAACACCCAGTGCTCATCCCAACAGGTGTCCTCCTCAATGTCCATCACCCACTTTCCCCTCTCCCCCACCTCCCATCAACCCTCAGTTTGTTTTGAGTATTTAAGAGTCTCTTATCATTTGCTTCCTTCCCTGTCTGTAACTCCCCCCCCCCACTTCCATCAAGGTAAAAAGCTTCTGCACTATAAAGGAAACAATCCACAAAACTAAAAGGCAACCAACGGAATGGGAAAAGATATTTGCAAATGACATATCTGATAAAGGGCTAGTATCCAAAATCTATAAAGAACTACTTTACTTTCAAGGAATCATAGCCCTGGGGTCTTCATTGAACACTTAGAATATCTCTAAGGTCTCTTCATTCAGATGTCATAGCTCAATTTCTCCTCGTATAAGCTCTGGGAATTATTCAGCTCATAATTTTCAATTGTTCTTTGCCTGATTTTGTGGAGTTTTACTATAATCATATCTAACCTAATACTCAGAAAAGACTAAAGGGAACTGCTATGCACATTCCTAGACCTCTTCTTTTTTTAAATTTTTTCAATGTTTATTTATTTTTAGAGAGACAGAGTACGAGCAAGGGAGGGGCAGAGAGAGAGAGGCAGATACAGAATCCCAAGAAGGCTCCAGGCTTTCAGCTGTCAGCACAGAGCCTGACGCGGGGCTCAAACCCACGAACCACAAGATCATGACCTGAGCCGAAGTTAGACACTTAACCGACTGAGCCTCCCAGGCGCCCCTTCTGGAGCTCTTTTTATGCATAACTCTCTTCTTTATGAAACTCTGCTCTACAATTTCCAACTATCTTAGTCTTTCTGAACTGTGATTATCTTCATCTCCTCAGTTCATTGAGGCAACTGTGTTCTTTTTGTGCTCCTCCTTCCCTTATTTGTGGTTGGGGAATTGTCTCTAGGCAGAAAATTGTAACAATTGTAGGTATATCTTCTTTGTTTTCCTTCTCTCAGTTATCATAATCTAGTGCTGCCTGTTACATAAGTTTGAAAGCAGTTATTTCATATATTTTTTTCAGTTTCTAATTGTTTATAGGGTGTAGAAAGGCTCAGTTTTCATCATTCCAACATCACTCAGAAATGAAATCCATAACTGATTTTTACATTTGTAAGTTTTGGAGTATTTCAAGTATACAGAAAATTATAGGAAGAGATATCCACTTTAACCAGATTAAAAACAATTTCACTTATGGTACAGAACATTTAATTTTAAAGGAAAAAAAATGTTGCAGGTGTAGTTGAAGCTGAAGTCAAATCCATTTCTCTTTCTCTCATATTAGAAGCAAACATTGGTGTATATGCTTCCCAATCTTATTTTAATACTTTTATTATAAATCTATTTGTTCATAAACAGTGTGTGACAAGGTTTTATTCAGATCTCATGTCCACAACAGCTACTCTCTCCTAAACATGTAAGAGTCTTTCCCTGCCCATTTAGAATGCATCCATGGGCAAATAACCAGAGGGCAATGTCTATACAGACTCCTACTGCATTTTCCCTTACAGTCTTCACCTCTTTGGCACCCCAGTCTTATAAATTCCTGCCATATTAGCAGAGCCAAACTCCCATGTCTTCCTGTCCAGCTCAGTAAGTACTGTCTCCACATGGGCATCATCAACTTCTGCTGCAGTCATAAAACTTCCTTTAATAAGAAAGGTGGGGACAAAAGTAAAGCTCACATCTCATATTTCTTTTTTTTTTTCTCAAGGCTCACAGTATTACACTGCCTATTGTCCATACCGGAAATAATAAAAATGTTGCCTCATCCAGTTTTAGAGGAGAAAGGTAAGTCTCAAACCAAATCATGACTAGAAGTAGAAGTTTCCAGGTGTATTTCAAAAACTGCCATACCTGGTTCTGTTATGTAATAATACACTACCTTCTTCAAACCTGTTGTAATCTAAAACTTGACTTCTGAAAAGAAAATTCAGGTATACCATTTTCTAATCTCAAGTTTCCTTCCTTTGGTTATATCAATCAATTTTTCTTAGAAGTCCTCTTGGGTGAACCTGCATTTTTCTGTATCCATTAGTTATCTCTTTGTCATACATGCTTTTCCTCATGCTCGATTTCCAGAGTCTCTCACAACATCTCTTTTGAATATATATCAAACTCCCTTGTCACATCTCCTCTGTCCCATCTACAGAATCATCAATTATCTTTTTTATTTCCAAATCCAATGGACATTTTTTAGCTCCTATTTTGCCTTAAGATTTCCCATTTGATACTACTCTTGAAACACAGTCTCATCTTTCCTTCTCTCATTACTAACAGCTCAGTGTTCTTTGAGGTTCTTTTTCCTCTACTCAATTCTTGAATGCTAATGTTTCTAGGTTCTCTACCATCTTTTAATATACTCTCCTTGAACAATCACTTTCACTCCAATTTTTAAAAAAGTAAATATTAGCTAATGTAATAAAGAGATCCCATAATCCAATCACTTAAAAACAAAGACTTTTTTCAATATCACATAATAGTGCATGGTAAATATTTTAGGCTGGTAGGAAGCTTTGTGCCAGGATCCCAGGTTTTCTCCAAATCACTGCTTCACCATGCCACAGGTATTTGCTGTGGTCTCCATGGCAAAAGTAATGTTCCAATTATTCATACACTGGAAAGAAGAAAAAAACATACAGAAGACATTCCAGCTGCCTTCATTTAAATTCAGGAAGATGCTATCTCCATTATCTTCTTACCATTACCACAGCTATCATTTCCACCTTTGGTCCATTTTCTACACATAAAAATACAAATCTGCTCATCTCACTTAAAAACAATGGTGAAAAAGATGAAGTCTATATAAAATTAATACACAGAAATCTAGTGCATTTCTACAGAATAATAATGAAGTAGCAGAAAGAGAAATTAAGAAAACAATCCCATTTACAATTATGCCATAAAGAATAATATACCTAGGAATACACTTAACCAAGGAGGTAAAAGACTTGTACTCTGAAAACTATAAAACACTGATGAAAGAAATTGAACACAAATAAATGGAAAAATATTCCATACTCAAGGATTGGAAGAACATTTTTAAAATGTCCATACTACCCAAAGCAATCTACAGAGTCAATGCAGTTCCTATCAAAATACCAAAGCATTTTTCACAGAACTAGAACAAATGATTCTAAAATTTGTATGGAACCATATAAGACCCCCAATATCTAAAGGAAACTTGAGGAAGAAAAAAGCTGGAGGTATCACAATGCCTAATTTCAATATGTACTACAATGGTATAATAATCAAAACAGTATGGTACAGACACAAAAACAGACACATAGATCAATGAAACAGAAGAGAGACCAGAAAAAAAATCCACACTTATATAGTCAATTAATCTATGACAAAGCAAGCAAGAATATACAATGGGAAAAAGACAGTTTCTTCAAAATATCGCGTTGGGAAAATTGGACAGCTGCATGAATGAAACTGTATCACTTTCTTACATCACATGTAAAAATAAACTCAAAATGGATTAAAGACCTAAACGTGAAAACTGAAACCATAACCCCTCAAAGAAAACGTAGGCAATAATCTCTTTGACATCAGCCTTAGATATGTCATTTTTCTAGATGTGTCTTCTTGGGCAAGGGGAACAAAAGTAACAGTAAACTATTGGGACTATGCTGAAATAAAAAGCTTATGCACAATGAAAGAAACAACAAAATTAAGAGGCATCCTAATGAATCAGAGAAGATATTTGCAAATGATGTATCTGATAAGGCATTGATATCCAAAATATGTAAAAGAACTATACACCTGAACACACACACACACACACACACACACACACACACACACACATACACACAAAGTAGTCTGATTAAAATGAGCAGAAGACATGAATTGACATTTTTCCAAATAAGACATACAAATGGCCAATAGACACATGAAAAGATGTTCAACATCACTAATCATCAGGGAAATGCAAATCCAAACCACGATGATAGATCACCTCTTATCTGTCAGAATGGCTAGAATCACAAAGACAGGAAATAACAAAGTTGGCAAGAATGTGGAGAAAAGGGAACTTTTGTGTACTGCTGAGGGGAATGTAAATCGGTGCAGCCACTGACGAAACAGTATGGAGATTCCTAAAAAAGTTAAAAATAGATATACCATATGATCCAATAATTCCACTACAGTGTATTTACCCAAAGAAAATGAAACATTAATTCAAAAATATACATTCACTCCTACATTTATTGCAGGAATGATTATTTCCAATAGCCAAGATATGGAAGTAACCCAAGTATCTATCCATAGACGAATGGTAAAGAAGATATAGTATGTATACACAATGGAATATTACTCAGCCACAAGAAAAAATGAGATCTTCCACTTGAGACAACATGGATGGACCTAGAGGCTATTATGCTAAGTGAAATAAGTCAGACAGAGAAAAACAAAAATCAAATAGTTTCATTTACATGTGAAATCTAAAAATCAAAACAGGGCACCTGGGTGGCCTAGTTGGTTAATGTCTGAATTTGGTTCAGGTCATGATCTCACCATTTGCGAGTTTGAACCCCATGTCAGGCTCTGTGCTGACAGCTCAGAGCCTGGATCCTGCTTTGGATTCTGTGTCTCCTTCTCTCTCTGCCCCCCCTCCCCCACTCATGCTGGCGCGCGCGCTCTCTCTCTCTCTCTCTCTCTCTCAAAAATAAATATTTAAAACATTAAAAAAGGGGCGCCTTGGGGCGCCTGGGTGGCGCAGTCGGTTAAGCGTCCGACTTCAGCCAGGTCACGATCTCGCGGTCCATGAGTTCGAGCCCCGCGTCGGGCTCTGGGCTGATGGCTCAGAGCCTGGAGCCTGCTTCTGATTCTGTGTCTCCCTCTCTCTCTGCCCTTCCCCTGCTTACGCTCTGTCTTTCTCTGTCTCAAAAATAAAGATAAACATTTAAAAATAAATAAATAAATAAAAAATAAAAAAGGGGCGCCTGGGTGGCTCAGTCGGTTGAGCGTCCGACTTCGGCTCAGGTCATGATCTCAGGGTTTGTGAGTTCGAGCCCCGCATCGGGCTCTGTGCTGACAGCTCAGAGCCTGGAGCCTGCTTCTGCTTCTGTGTCTCCCTCTCTCTCTGCCCCTAACCCAGTCGCATTCTGTCTCTGTCACTATCAAAAATAAATAAACATTAAAAAAATTAAAAAACATTAAAAATTAAAAATTAAAAAAATTTAAATCAAAACAAATCAACAAACACAAACAAAAACCAGAAACAGACCCATAAATACAACGAACAAACTGATAGTTGTCATAGGGGAGGTGGATGAGAAAATGGGCTAAATGGGTCAAGGGAACTGGAAGGTAGAGGCTTCCAGTTATGGAAAGTATAAATCACAGGTATGAAAGGCACACCATAGGGAACACAGTCAGTGGTATTGTAATAGCATTGTGTGGTGACAGATGGTAGCTAAACTTATAGTGAGCATAACAAAACTTATGTTGTTGAGTCACTATACTGTATACCTGAAACTAATGTAACAATGTGTCTCAACTATACTTCAATAACAAGGATTAAGATAAAGTCAAAACTCTGAAACTTGGCTTATAAATGTCTCTACATTCTAGCCCTTAATGCTCATCTGTATCCAGGGTCACTTTTTCATATTTTTGACTTCTATAATCCAGCATTATTGAACTAATCTGTTTCTTGAGATTGTATGGTATATTTCATCTGGATTTTTTATACACCATTCCCTTTGTCTAGATATTATTTTCTACTTTGCTTGGCTATTTTCCACCTTTCACTCATCTCTTCAGGTTTCAGCTTAAATTTTACTTTACCCAATGAATGTGTAAGAGATGTTAATGTAAATAATCAGGGAAATGGCTAAAACGAAATGTATAAAATACAATGAGAAATGTCAATAAAATCCCTAATTTAGGAAGCTATTCCATATGCACTCATTGGCTATAATTTTTAGTACATGTTCTGTTGCAGATGGCCAGCACATTTCAAAAACTGAGAAACCTAAACTAAGATTCACTAAAATTAGGTATCTAATTATAAACATTTATATTCATATTCCTACATCTAAATACAGTAGCATAGAAGAAACATGTGGGCCTTTATTTAGGCATTTTCTCTGGCTCAACTGCCATAAATTTTTAGTGCCATCAAATATATGTTTTACAATGGAATATGACTATTGCAGCCTTCTATAATGTCAGTTCAGTGAACATTTCAAAAACTGAAATCTATCATGCCTGTCCCATTGTTCCCACGTGGAAATGGGTAATTTAGTGTATCTGGCACAAATGCTGTATTTATTTTTATTCTGACTCATCTCTATTTCAACTTGAAAAACTGCCTATGTCATTGTCATTGCCAAAGATATTTCATCAAAGTCTGCACTTTATCAGATTTCCAAAAGGTGGGAGAATTCTAATTTTTGTTATGTGGTCTTGGTAATTTTAGGCTTGGAACAATTTTAGAAAAAATTTTTTCTTTTAGACCAATATCCTTATTAAAATGTTTTTAGTATAAAATTTATTCCAATACGCTCCATTAGCCATTTTGGTGTTCATCATACAGCTTTTTATTTAGAACTTCTTTATGTCTTTCTTTTGTCTTATACAGGACTGTATATATGTATCTTTTATATCTAGTAAGGAATTGATTCTATAATTTTCAATTTCTCAACTAATTACTTCATGATGTAGAGTAAAATACTTGTTTTACATTTTACATAGTACTTAAGACAGTGCATTGCACATAATAGGTGTTCAGTAAATAATTGAGAACTAAGAAGTCTATGGATATCGATGAAGTGACCAGTAGGGATTCCTCCTAAAATACATGAGGAAAAGACTGAAGAATATAAAATACTGCCATCTTATTGTATATTTTATTACTTTCTTCCAAAGAGAATCATTTCTAAAATTAATCTGTATAGGTTTCTGATTTTAATAAATACTAATAAAATAGTTTACATAATGGTAAAGGAAAGAAAATACTAAATGCTACATGCTGTGATTATTCCTGTGAAAGAAATCACCCATGAATCTTTGTAAGGGGATAATAACAGTGTTATTAATACGCTAGCTTCTCTCTATTGCACCTAAATAGTCCCCTGAATTTCTGGTGGTGAAGTGAGGAACAAATTTTTCTAGAAAGAGCACAGAGAAAAGTTCACAGTGTAGTAAACAAGTATATACTTGGTTATACTTGTTACAGGGGAAAAAATAGCAAACTAATATAGTCAGGAGACTCCATGAAAATGAGGCAAAGTCAGGTTAACTATGAAAGTAATGTCTCTGAGGGAGGGGAGGCTGGAGATAGTGATATGGATCAGAGTCTTGTGAAATTCCATGAGGCATCTACTTTTTCATCCCACTGAGCATGTACCAAATTGTACCAAAGGGATAATATGGGGGTCATTTTAATTCTATTCTATTTCAGGTAATTTGGCAAAGTCAGAAGTATTTAATGTTCTTTTTTCTCCTTACTTGGAAATTAGCAAAAAGAGAATGTATTGTTCTTCCCACAATACACACTATTACGGGGGCACCTGGGTGGCTCCGTCGGTTAAGTGTCCGACTTGGGCTCAGGTCATGATCTCACGGTTTGTGAGTTTAAGCCCTGTGTCAGGCTCTGTGTTGACAGCTCAGAGCCTGGAGCCTGCTTCAGATTCTGTGTCTCCCGTTATTTTCTTCCCGTCCCCTGCTCACACTGTGCCTCTCTCTTTCGCTCAAAAATAAATAAACATTAAAAAAAAATACACACTGTTATGTATTCTGGCCTGAACCTCTCAGAGTCTCCAACAGAAAAAGTGATATTCCAGTAACTTTAAGAAATCTATACGGGTTTCATTAGCAATAGGAAACATATGGGATATTGGCTGTCACAATTGTGAACACCAACTTCACAGCTGAAGTATGATTTCTGCTTGTGTGCAAATAAATGTCTCAAGTGTGTTTGAGAAGAATGAAAATGGAAAGTCAAGTAAAGACTGGAATTACTTAAGATCCAGATGAAGATGGTCATTTATGAATTCACTTACCCAGGATTTTGCCAATATCAGGGGCCTGTACAAAAGTACTTGTGCAAAGTTCACAGGCATAATTTCAAACAACCTTTCACTGAAACATGGCACTGTTAATTCTCGTCCCAACTGTCAAAGGATAGTTTAAGAGATGAGCCTCAGGGTATTAAAGGAGAAGATCAGGGTCAGATCTGAAGAATCTGTTGTTCTA
Source organism: Felis catus (assembly GCF_018350175.1). Classification (NCBI taxonomy): domain Eukaryota; kingdom Metazoa; phylum Chordata; class Mammalia; order Carnivora; family Felidae; genus Felis; species Felis catus. Next base: position 46,987,764 of record NC_058376.1, read on the forward strand.
GAATCCTTCGGATAAGTGCATTCACTTTTAAATACATGAAATTACAAACAGTACACCACTTTTGTTTAACAAAAAATGTTAAGCTAATTAGCTGGCCAGAACAGACATTTGTACTCTTCATCCTCAACAGTTCTAAGATTTCTTTCATGCTACACCCAAGTTACTAAGGAAAACCAGAGGATGAGTCTGAGAGAGACAGATTGACTGCCAAGAGTATCTTGCTCCCAGTTTTTAAACTTCTCCCAAAGTGCTCTCTGTGTGCACTGACTCTAAACATTCCCAGCATACTGGAATCTGATGGTGATATTTAGAAAACTGTATGAGTTTCAAATGGTTTGGCATAGTTGTTTTTTTTTTTTTTTTCCTTTTAAGTCAGGGAATTTAGGTAAGGCTACTGTTAGATGATATTTAGGTAGTGAACATTTTGGGAGGAAGTATACATGTCTTCGAGGTCTGGTGATTTTTTAGCGTGTTATAATTTCCATGCTCAGTGGAGTTAACACTTATAAAAACTTTGCTTATAATTGTATTAAATATACCAAGATAAGTCTTTAAAATACTAGTTGTGTCAACAATAGAGAATTTAAAAATGCACACATGCACACACATGCACCTTCTAAACCAGACTTTTTAACAGACTCGTAGACATACTTAACCACTCTAAGAGCTTGGGACTATTTATTTAAAACCAATCATATTGTTTAAAAGTGGCTTTGTGCTTGACTTTGAGTGTCCTGAAGGCTGGAACAATGAGAAAAACATCTAAGAAGTTATTTTCAAGAGAAAGAATAATTTGTTAGAGGCATTGGTGTGTTCATGGCTTAGTTCCCTTAGGGTCCTGGCTCTCAAAATTTAGCTACGAGCAATAGAATCAAGAAACACAAACTGTCTCATCTCCTCATAAGTCTTGAAGACATGAGTCTTCAGGAGTAAGGTGTAGGGCACATTAGAAGCACTGAGCCTGGAAGTTTCAAAGGAAGCTGAGCAATAAGCAGCCATGTAACTTCCCTACAATTTTGCTTGGAAATCTCATTAGGAAAATAGAACAGGGAAATATATTATTGTCTATGTTGAAATAGTATCTATTCTGTGTAATTGAAAATTTTGCAGTTACATATTTGCCATTGGATGATGTTCTTCTTTTCAGTAAGAATACATATAGTTTGAATTATAGTTTACTGTTACCATAAGTCTGACCAGATAGTGACAAACAGTAAGATTGCAATGGCAAATTTTGAAAATAGGCATTTTTTAAAAAGCAACATTGGAAAAACTAGAAGGCAAATAAGTGAAATGGAGAAGACTAGACTATATGTTATTCTGGTATGTAAGTGCTGTGGATGGGATGTTATCTTGATTTAAGAACCAAGGGGATTTTTGTTGCTGTTGGTCTCAATAATACTTTTATTTATGTCCTTGTGTCTCCTAACATGCAAAATAGGCCATGAGATATCCTCAAAGAAACGTCACAGCAACCAGATAATTTAAAATTATGCTGTCAATATTTTGATTGAAAAAAGCCACAGTCAATGAGAAAGAGGACAACAGACTTTGAGGACACATAGCCATGATCAGTCAGAGGGTCTCTTTTCTTCCTCCCTTTACAGAAATATACTGGGTTGCACTGTGGGAGATAAAGAAGAATAGAGGGGAAATACAGTATTAAATGCATGTTGCCTCTGAGAAGAAGCCACTGCCTGTATACTTGAGTTAAGCATCCTTGGGGAATACAAAAGAAATATTATGTACATTAACGTTTTGTATATTATATACAGAATTGGTGAGATATCAATTTATTTCATTTTTCTTTTTATAAATACAAATGGGCAATTAAGTATCCCAGAAATATTAGGAGAATGCAACCTGAAAGAAAGAAAAACACCAAGAGAGAAGATATGGAGCGAGTAAAGAGAGAGAAGATTTATTTTCCGGAATTGGCTCAGACAATTATGGAGCCTGGCTAATCCAAAATCTTCAGTCTAGACCAGTGGGCTGGATATCCAGGGGAAAGCTGTTATTGCAACTTGAGTCCAAAGACATCCTGGGGACAGAATTTCCTTTTCCTGGGGAGAACCCAAGTCTTTTTTTCTCTTAAGGTTTTCAACTGATTGGTTGAGGTCCACCCACACTAGGGAGGGCAATCTGCTTCATCCAAGTCTACTGATTTAAATGCTAATCTCACCTAAAAACAGTAACTTCACAGCAACATTTAGTGTTTGACCACATATCTGGGTACTGTGGTTTGTCAAGTTGGCACATAAAATTAATCATTACACACATTAAAACTTTCAGCAGAAGGACTGGAAAATAAAGCTTAGAAAATTTACTAGAATGTAAACCAAAGAGCAAAAAGCATGGCATATATGAAAGCAAATGGTTGTGAGTCTTAAGATCACAAGGAATTACAAAATAGCTAGCACAGTTATTAAAAAATGAAAGAAGACTGGTATCTAAAAAATTCTTCCCAAATTTCAGAACATCAAAATAGAGAAAAGATTCTAAAAATTTTCAGAGGGGGAAGAAATCACTTCCAGAGGAACATGAATCATATTGGCATCAGAGTTGTCATGAGCAACCACTGGATATTAGAAGACAGTGATGCAATCCCTTCAAAATTTGAGGAAAAAATGTGATACTTGACTTCAAATTCTATTCCCAAACTATCAATCAAATAAGTCAGTAAGAAGGAATTTTCAGACATCTGAAGACTCACAGTCTATCTCCCACATATTTTTACTTAGAGATTTATTTCAAGGTTTACTCCAGCAAACCAAGAGGTTGAAAAAGTATCAAAGGAAAAGACCATTCTTTACATATACCTGAGGCAAATAAGCCACATTTATTTCTTGCTAAACAGATAAGAATTGTGGGTAAGAATGCAATCTCTGAACAAAGCAAAGAGTAGACTTTATGTATTCCCTGAGGAAGGTGGAGTTAGGTTAGCTGGTTATGTTGACTTCCAGGAGAATCTGAAAGGATTTTCAGCAGCGAAGTGTCCACTGATCAGCCAACCATGGGAGGCCTGAGTACGTAAATGAAACTATCATTGATTGATAGGGATATGTTTAAAACCCGTTCTGAGGTACCCTTTTTATGATTTGGATTTGGGGCAAATATAGCAAGTCAGTATTTGGGGCAAAATAAAAATCAGTATTTTCCTTATCTCAGAAAAGAGAAAATCTTATTCTCAAAAGATGATGGTATAGGGCCCAGGCAAAGTAGAGATCTAAGCAGAGAAGAGAAATCCCAACTAGCCCTATTGAGTCTACAGCTGAAGTCTGCAGGAGAGAGGTATTTACTGCAAAAGGGGATTGGATAAAATACAAAGTATATTTGAGAGTTCAGAGGGAAGATGTGATGTAGTGCAATATCATCATTATAGGAACAAAGTTTGGTGGCCAACTGGCTGTGCTTGAATATCCTCTCTACTGGTTACGTATCTCCTCTGTGTAATCTAAAGAATGTTACTTAACCTCCTTTTGTCTCTCTTCTTGCTTCATCTGTAAATTGACATAGGAAAATTATCTATCTTAAAGACATGTTGTGAAGCTATACAATGTGTATTGTTATCTATTGCTTGTTACAAATTACTGCAAAATTTAGAGGCTTAAAACAATCATAAGTGTGTATTATCTCTTATAATTTCTGTGGGACAAGAAGATGCATAGGCTTGAGTGGGGAGACCAGACGCAAGTCTGTTATGATGTGACAATCAAGGTGATGGGGCTACACTGGATCACTCACCAGGTGGCAAGTTAGTGCTGGTTGTTGACAGGAGACCTCAGTTCTCTATGTGGGCTTCTCCCAGAGATGCTTCAGTGTCCTTATGGTGTCATGGCTGGCTTCCCCCAGAGCAAATGATAGAGAGGAAGGGCTTGGCAGAAGGTATCCTCTTTGCGGCCTGATCTCAGAATCATCACATCACTTCTTCCTTATTCTACTCAACAGAATGAATCATTCTGTCCAGCCCACATTCAAGGGAAGGGGATACAAATGGAGGGGTGCCAATAAATTTATGCATATTTTAAATATATTACATATATAGAGTTCATAGAAGAGTCCTTGACATAAAATAATATGTAACTGAGGGAGGAGAGGGTGGGTGATGGGTATTGAAGAGGGCACCTTTTGGGATGAGCACTGGGTGTTGTATGGAAACCAATTTGACAATAAATTTCATATATAAAATAAAAAAAATCAAAAAAAAATAATATGTAACCATTTTTTATTGTTATTTTCTTTATAAAAATTATAAATATATTGTTCAGCTGCTTGGTTGTGGTATACAGAAATATATATGAATTTTGTGCATTTATTTTCATCCAGTATTTAAAAAATTATCTCATTAATTTGAACAATTTCTTCATGGAGTTTTGGGAGGTTTTCTGTGAAATAAACCACAATATCTACAAATAGAGAATATTTTATTTCTTTCAAATTTTTACATATTTTATTTCTTTCTCTAGTTTGGCTGTGCTGGTTAGGATCTTCTGTATGATGTTAAAAGTAGCAGTGATGATGGGAATTCTTGGTTTGTCCCTAAATTTCAAGGACTTACTTTCAACTATTAAATTGTGATATTGGTAAGATGCTTTGTCAGTTATTTTGTGTGTGTGTGGACATAGCTTTTTAAGAGTTTTTTTTTTTAATCATACATAGATATTGAATTTTATTTTATTTTTCAGAGGCTGCTGATGTTCTTCTCTTCTAATGTCAATGTGATAAATTACATCTCCACCTTTCTTCTTCATTGCATCATCCCAGAGCTAAGTAGGGTCCCATTCTGAGGTTCCTGAGTGAAGTAGACCAGGATTTAGGGCCAAGTCAACTCTGAAAGTAGACCTTTGATTATCAGTTGCTCACAGTTTTTATCTCTTGAAGATCCCTTTGCAGATGGTGAGTTTTTTTTTTTTAATGGGATATGCATTTATTTTAACCATTCTTTTCTAGAGTTAAATTATTTCTACTATATACTTGGTAAAAATATTCTCTCAGTTTTGGCAAAAACAACCCTTCATAATAAGCCTGCCATAGTACTTCTCATGCAGTGAAATAGTTATTTGGGTCCTTCTGTAGAAAATACCAAAAAGGAATTAATATGGAAAAATTACATTTTCTTTTTTTTTAACTTGTTTAAAACAATGTGGCCAAATACACATACACAAACACACACATGCACACATTCAAACAAGCAGTGACTGAATTTAAATACAGAAACAGACTGCCTTGCTAAATTAATCTTTCAGTTTTGTATTTCACAATCATTCATTGTTTTTGCCTTAAGTAGGAAGGTATACCCATGGAGAAGCAAGAGTTCTGCTTTCCCTCAGGGCTCTTCTGAACAAAACATAACATCACAGAGCTGGAACTGAGCAGGACATTAGCCTGCATTCAGTGAAGCAGAAACAAAGCCTTATTTTATAAGTTTCCTCCTAGAATTAAGAAAAAGAGAAGAAACTGGGTTTGTTTTTTTTTGTTTTTCCTTGGAACTGAGCCCTGCTGACCTTAAAGATTTTACCTTTTCCCCTGTTTAACACTACAACAGGTAAGAATTGCTGGTGAGTAGCCAGCTGGAAAAATAAAACAGCCTCTCCTGAAACTTGCTTTCCTTCTCATTTAGATTAAGCTGGATGGAAGTAGCTTGCCCTTTGTCCACTGGTCAGTGTTCTCAGAGTATCAGGACTGTCACAAGGAATTGCTGGTGTCGAATCCCAATAAATGTCAAACGAGTTGTTGATTTCACTCATTTTGCATCCTGTGTCTCTCCTAGGAAAGTGAGAGTTGGTTTAAAGAAAAGGGTGTATGAGAAAAGCTGGCTAAGTCTTTGTACATGTTGGCAAGGCATAAAGAAAGGCAAAGTTGGCGAGAGACAGAATAATAATTACTACCATGCTTGGAGTGCCTAGTATATGCCAGGCATTTATAAACATAATTTCATTTATTCTTTTACCACTCCAGGGAGTAAGCATTGTTATCACCAGTTTACTTATGAAAAGCTGATGCTCAGAGAAGTAAATTGTACTTCAGTTCGTAGTGAAGCTAGGACATAAACCTAGTTCTATCCAAGTCTGAAGTCCACACTGCTGTTTGCCTTAGTCATTCCATACAATGCATTTTCATTTATGCTTTCTTTTTCTTGAATACATTGCCAATTGTACATATTTAAAAGTATAAGCAGGTTTTAACAGGCAAATGTAACAGTAAATGAACTAGAATTAACAGTCATATGCACTTTGAGTAATACTGCATCCAGGACTGTGTTGACAAGATTCCCAAGATGCTATGAAAAGATGGCATCTTGATAAATGTTCCAAACTCAATAGGTTGTGGAATTTAACATTCTCTTTAGGCAAACAAGCAGCACATTTTTTATGGATCATTAAAAACACCATTTTGGTATAAAGAAGTTTTCAGATTTCGTAAGTTTGACTGGTTGTCACTGGTTTATAATCATGAACAAATTACCAACCAATAATAAGTGCATCAGTTCCAACAATTTTACTAACTTCAAATGATACCACCTGCATTAAAACTGCTAGAGAAACAACAGACTGCCTTTCAATAGATACTCGGACAACTGGTTGTTACCTTTCCAAATTTATGCTTTTTAAAACATTATTCTGCTTTTATTTCTGCAAGCATTATTTTTCTATGAATAGCTATGAACATAGGACTTCTGGAATTCAGAGAACTCCATTTTACAAAAGTAAGATACCTACATAAAATGCAACAGCCTGATTTTATGGACTTCCAAATTTGTTCTGAGGAAGTTGTGAGTAGGGGATGAAACTGGTAGTATCGAGACGGGTTCTTGCCCAGTGGTGTATGGATAAAGATAGAAACAGTATTCCTACCTTAGGTAAAAATTAGGTTAGAATGAGCTTCATTTTGGAATAACTATATAAAAACCAATCAAAGAAGAAAACTATGATCTTACTTAATATAGTCAGATCATTAGTTTAGTCATTCATTCTTTTGTTGATATATTATTCAAAAAATATTATCTAAACCTGACAAGTCCCCAAGATATAGTATAAGGGAAATGTTTGCTTTTGTGGAAAAGAGACAGAAAGGAGACATATGCAATATATAGAACACATAGGAAGAATAAAGTAGCACCCTGTAAGTTTTCTGTCTCCTCTGGTTATACCCTTTCCATCTACTTGAGGATCCATCGATTGCTGTATAATAAATACTTAGGAAGTATTCAAACAATTCGAATATATGTAAAACAAAAAGTGAAAGTCTCTCCTGATGTTTATCCCACTCTGACAATTTCATTAAGTGTGTATTAGTTCAGACTTTTCCTATGCTTGTAAGCACACACATATCCACAAAGATTTTATTAAAATGGCATATATTTTCCTGCCACATTTATATTTACAACATCACGATCCTCTTTCTCTATCAATGTATTTAAATCCACCTGATTTTTTTTTTAACAGATGAAGAGTATTGCATAACATTGCTCAGTGCATGGGTATTTACATATTTATAGTCTTTCATTTTTACATTTGGAGGAACTTCCTTTTCCTATAATTATAGTAATTATAGGTTTGTAATTACTTTCTCACAAATCAATACTGAAGAAACTATAGAGAGAAACATGGAATCAATTTGTTTAAAAGTGTGAGACAATCTTGGGAGAACGAGGGCTATTTTGGATGAGGTGGTGGAGATTGCTGTAGTGTGGGGTAAAAGGCAACTGTTTTAAGTTTGAAAGTCTGTGTTACTGAGAAGTAGTTAACAGTCTTCTCTGGTCTTTACCGTGATGTTGTCTTGAGACAGTCATTGTTTGCCTCCTTCCTGCAAAAATCTGAGGCCTCGGTCTAGACGGTAGTATTCAAAGAGCATCTCAGAAACCTTGATGAGCTGAATGGCTGGATAAACTGGTGAGCACTGATTAACCGTCAGCTCCTCCATTCCCCCCTTTTAAATACACAGAGCAGATGAGTTTCATCTAATGGCATTTTTTCCTCCCCAGAGTATTCTGCCATGAAAGTTTAAAAATAAAACCCTGACCTAAACTGTTGCTTGGTGAGATGATAGCGAATATGAGTCATTACTCGTGGGATGCTCCACCTTAAAAAGAGCCTGATATTCTCAGAAATATCAGAGGAGCTTATATTCTCAGAGGGAATATAAACCCATAGCCAACATAATAGGACATCTGAAGAGGACAAGAACCTCAAAGGAAAATGCCAAACTTAAAAGCATAAGCCAAAAAAAAAGCAGAAGCATAAGAACATAAAGGCCATAAAATTGCAGAGAAAAACAGTAACCATACTCAAAGAGATAAGGAAAGATATTAAAAATATGAAACAAAATTTTAAAAAATCATAAAAAAATAACCAAATGGAAATATTAGGTAGGAAAATATAATAGATAAATAAGAACACGATAATTGAGATAAATAATGGAAAAATATACCTAAAGAATATGTTAGTGAGTTGGAAGATCAGCCTGGGAAACTCTCTGAGATTAAAGCAGGGAACAATGAAGTAAGTGTAAATTAAAAAGAAAAGTTAAGAGATATGGTAGACAAAAGTAGAAGTGCCAACATTCAGGTAATAGGAGATCAGAAGGAAAGAATGAAAAACGGATCAGTACGAATATTTTCTAACATAAGAAAAGATGGACAAACTTAGATTAAATGATTTAATAGGTGCCAAGGAGAGAAGAAAAACTAGCATTTAGGCAAATATTGATAAAATCTAAGAACGTCAAGAAGAAAAAAATTCTGAAAGGTTCTTGAACAAACAAGTGGATCACCTACAAAGAAATAAGAATCAGACTGATGCCAGATGTCTGTACAACACTGAATGCAAGAAGACAATGGAGAAATATCTAAAAAGTGTGAAAGGAAAAGAAATTTTAAGTTACGGTTTTATATGTATAAAAATTGTTATTTACATGTAAATGTCTAATAAAATACACATTTTAGCAAACAATGTGTCAAAAATATGCTACAGAATGACTTACTTTGAAAACCCTGTTGGAAGAAGTTTAACAGGAATAGGAAGAGAAATAAATATTAGAGGAGTTGGAATATGAGGTAGTCCTACGTTTTAGAAGAGTTTGTAGGTATTTAAAAAATAATTAAGGCAAAACATATGAAAATGAGGATGTATGTCTCTAATAGTTCAATTAACATTCTAGATAACATTAACAAGATAATAGGTAGGTGGGGTGTGAAAGGGTCATAGGAGCATGCGAAAGTTTTTGTTAGGGGGAATTAATGCTCTTAAGTCACAATTTACAAAGCAAGGAAGAAGGGTACAAAAGTAAGAAACATACAAAAGGTGGAGCAAATTGAAATACAAAAAGAAGAGAGTAGCAATAAGAAAAATATCAGCAATCACACAAATATAAATGATCTCAAGTCACCACTTAAAAGTGACTGTCAGGTTGATTAAAGAAACATCCAACTATATGGGAATTACAAAAGCATAAGAACACAAATAAACTTAAAGTAGAGATGTCAAAAGAAAAGATGTAACAGGCAAATACAATTACAGGAAATCTGGGGTAGCTATATTATTATCAGACATCTAGACATTAGGGCAAAAGACAGCCAATTCATTAAAGGGATGTTGTATGGTTATGAAGTGTACATATTCACTAGGGTATATTTACACTTGTGAATTCGTGATGTAAATGCTACACGTCTGTTAGCAGTTCAATTGGAATCATTTGTGGTAGAATATGGATGGGCCAGACTTATTCATAGTCATTCTTACTAATCCGCATTTGCTGGAATATGGAGTAATTATTTTCATTTTCTTTGTGTGGGTAACAGGGCGTGATTTCTTTCTATATCAGGTTAGTAATGCCAGAGCTCATAGTATATAACCAGATGGCACTCTTCTGACATATAGAACCTTTTCTTTATCAACAGCACACTTCATGATGGAGTTTAAAGTGCCCTCATGAATGCCACAAGATTTCTTACCTAGAAAGGATGGTCAACAGAAAGCCTTTGGAAACTCCAACTTCTCACTATAAGTAGTGATCAACTGATGATTAGGGAGCTTGTAGCTCTTCTTGAAGGATTAGGAAGTGATAGTAGCCATCTCCTGCTTAAAGTTCACAGCAGTATAGTGCAGCTCTACTTCAGTATCATGGTCCAGTTCCATTCTCAGCTATGTTAGTGAACCTATAACTACTTTCTACTTGAGGTATCCTGTCAAGTCATAGCCAGCTAAGTCCAGACATAAGATGGCATGGGGCAGGACATAACCCTCACATATGGGCACTAGGTCAGTGACACCACCACCACAGTGCATAACAATATGGTGGTATGACCAAAGGTATCCAAGGACAGTATATCCCATAAAACAATGCACATGGAGCTTCCACTGAAGGTTTTAGACATAACCTTTCCATTTTATTGGCCATGGAATTTAGGGGAGCCTCAGTAAAGCTCATTATAAAAGGTAGATGCCAGGTTTTCTCTATGTCATCCTAGGTGGTAACGATGTCCATAATGGGATACTTCAGGGTAAGGACTCATCTCTTGCTTTTAGCCTTATTACACATGATGCTCCTCTACTAGTCCCCTGTGTTTCATGTTATCTTGGGCAGCCATCAAAAAAGGGAAATGTGGTCCTCCAATTGTAGTTAGTTGACTGTGAGCTTACAGACTTCCTCATGAAGATCCTGACAGTAAAATGTTCACTTTGTTACCACAGCTGAGAGAGATATTATGTATAACTTCAAGAAGCAGCTAAACAATAGGGCAGAGGAGAGATAACACCTAGAAAAATCATGTCTGCCAGCGTAAGAGCCATTGTTATTGCTGAGTACAGAATATCTTTCTGTTTTGATCTACTGGAGGCAGTTGTTGCATTGGCTGAGAACTTGAGCAGAGAAATGTAGGAGCATGAGCATCTTAGATTTAATTTTACCCGTTATAATTTTTACAGATTTTAAGCAGACACTGGATTGTTTATTTAAAAAAATATTATTGCTAGAAGAAATAAATGTCATCTACTTTAAAGCTACTAAGAATATGTGTATTTGTTGTATCTTCCCCCAGTTATCTTATAATGTCCTGGACACATGTCCTGGAACATAGTAAATGCTTAATATGTATTTGTTAATTGTCTGATAAATTATCTTCATCGTAGCGAATAATTATGTTACACACTGGTAGGCTATTTAAATGTGTCATGAAATAGATTCCCTCCAAATTAATTACTATTAAAATACATTGATTAGGGAAAATAAAAATATAGCAGAAAAAATTTCAAACCACTCATGCTTCGACTCGTGCTTTAGTATTTGATAAGTTTTAAACAATTAATTATGAAATATTTGGTTCCGACAAGTTTCCTGGAATTAAGCCATTAACACAAACATTGGCATATGTGGATTTTAGAGATCTGACAAATAGCAAAGATGTTGAAACAAATTAGATGCCTTGTGTTGCTTTATTTTTTGGTTCTAGATGACAAATATCCATAGTTAACATAATTAAAGAACAGCCTTCAACTGTAAGCTATAAACAAGATGAAATCACTAAAAAAGTGATTGTATACATAGGTGCGCTTTGTTTTATGAGGCTGTAATTCGGTCATGAAGAAAAGCTCTGGTCCACATGCCCAGTGTCTAAAGAAATCAGATCACCAAATCTAAAGGAAATCTAATGGACACATGTTCCCTTGTTACATCCTTTCTGTTTAAATTTCTTAGGTGTTTGTGTTTAAAGGAACATTCCCAGTGCATTTGTTAGTGGCAAAAGCTTCTATTTTCTTAGTCTAGTGTAAGAAAAGCACAAGAAGGAAGTAAAGGAGGAAGCATAAAAGGGAAATCAGAAAAGAAGCAGAGATTTCTCACAACCGAATCATTACATTTACATCTATGATTGCTTAACATACCACTATCTCTTTCCTGGTCGGCCATGGTGTTCTAACTACTTTGCCACATTCATTCCCCCTTGACACAGCATCCAAAATTCTATTTTTTTAAAAAAATGAATCAAATCATATTTGTCACCCATTTAAATCCCTCCAGTGTCTTCCTCTTGTTCAGAGAATAAAAGCCCAACTTGATAGTTTGACCTATAAGACCTGATACAGTCCTGTCCCTGTCCAGGTGCTCTATCTCACCAAGTGCCACAACCCTACCATGTTCCAGCCATATGGTCTCCTAGCCTGGCACAAGACAGCCAAGTTTTGCTGCCCTAAAGCTTTACAGCTGATGCTCCCTCTGCTAAGACAACTCTATTGCTAGATCTTTGCCTTGTAGGCTTCCATATCTTAGTTTAAGTGTTACATCCACAGAATTTCCTGATCACAAAAGATAACGCATTTTCTCTTCTATCCCTTTCTACTCCTTCACCCAACTTTATGCTCTTCATAGCAACAATCACTTATTATATTTTCAGGGAATCCATAGAGGCACTTTGTGGAAGAGTGCTTAGGAATTGCTTAAATATACCTTTGCATATACCTACCTAATATGGTTCATTAACTAAGTCTGATATTGCTTTAACATTGCAGTTGTTCATTTCTTGGGTTGAGGAAAGTAAAAACACAATTTATGTAATACTATTAGGTTCTAGTAACTACACTAGGTGAGAACTGGTATATAGAGATAAAAAACCAAATCCCACTATCTAAAACCATATGGTGGGATGTATGACACAATTATCATAAGACAAGATACTATGAAAAGTATTATGAGAGAAGTACAAAAATTTATTCCTTTAATTTAGGAAGTTTGGAAAGGCCTCCTAGAGAAGGTAAAATTTATCTAAGTCTTTAAAGAATGATATTACCTTGATGGAAGAGAGCTGGTGGCCATGAACCTGGCTAAAGACAGAACCTGGCTAAATGTTTTATCTAAAAGAAGGTTGAGAAAGAGGTCAGCAGATGAGACTATGAAGAATAATTTAGAGAGACAAGAAAGAAACAGGTGCGCACAGTGTCACATGGGCCAAGAAAAGTGAAAGGAGGAGATACAGATTCAAACACTGCAGTTATATCAGTAGAGACTGAAAAGTAAGAAGGATGCTTTTGCCAATATATTAGTAATGTTTCATCAGATTAATGAAAGGTTCAGAGCCCAGGTAAGTGTTGGACTAATGGAAAGGCAATGAATTAGAAGGAGAGAGTATAGACTTGGCCTTTAGTATTTTGGTAGTGCAAGGAAGGAAAGCAATGGAAGAATGACTTGAGAGAAAAAAACGAGAGATACTGTTTTTTCTTATTTTTAAGATAAGGAAGACTTGGGCATGCTTATAGGTGGAGAGAAAGTAGTTGAAGAAAAAATTTGGAAATGAGGGATGAGGGCATAAGAGGACAGGATAAACATACAGGTATGATACCAAGGTGCTGGCAAAGGGAGTGGCTCTGCAAAGAAAGAAAGATTGTGTGTGCATGCGTGTACATGTGTTGTTTTTTTTTTTTTTCTGATTCAAGAGGGTGATAAAAACAGAGGGGCAAAGTACAAAGGTAATGTATTTTTTTAATAACCTTTTTTTTTCCTACTTGTAAAATTCATTATTTCAACCATTTTAATGGGTACAATTCAGTGGCTCTTAGTACATTCACGATGTTGTAAAAGCGTCACAACTGTCTTAATTCCAGAACATTTTCCTTATTCCAAAAAGAAAACCCCTTGCCAATTAAGCAGTCATTCTGTCAAAGTTCCTTTTTCTCAACCCCTGCAAAACATTAATCTGTATGGATATTGGACATTAATGCTGGACATCTTAAAAAAAATGGAATCATACAGTAAGTGGCCTTTTGTGTTGAGCTTCTTTCACTTAGCACAATGCATTCAAGGCTCATCCATGTTATATCTTGAACCATCATTTCATTCCTTCCTACAGCTGAGTAATATCCCACTATATGGATACAATACATTGTGTTTATCCATTTGCCAGCTGACTAATATTTAGTTTGTTTCCACTTTTTGACTACTGTGAAAATTCTGCTATGAACATTCATGTGTAAGTTTCTGTTTGAACTCTTATTTTCAGTTCTCTTGGATTCAAGTGGAATTGCTGGGTATATGGTAATTTTATGTTGAACTTTTAAAAGAATTGCCTGTTTTCCACAGTGGCTGGATTGGTTTACATTCCCATCAGTAATGTATGAGGATTCCAATTTCTCTTTATTCTCATGAATACTTTTCTTTTCCATTTCATTATTTTTACTATTGCTATCTTCCTAGGAGGTGTGAAACTGTCTTTCACTGTGACCTTGCATTTGCATTTCTCCAATTACTAAGGACGTTGAGCATCTTTTCATGTCCTGATTGGTCATTACATATCTGCTTTAGGAAAATGTGTATTCACCCATTTTTTAAAGTTTATTTATTTATTTTCCTAGGAGGCAGAGAGTGAAGAAGAGAGAGAATCCCAAGCAGGCTCCACCCTGTCAGCATAGAGCCCAACATGGGACCCAATCTCACAACCGTGAGGTCATGACCAGAGCCTGGATCAAGAGTCAGACGCTTAACCAACTGAACCACCCAGGCGCCTCCCGTCTTGCCCATTTTTAATTGTCTTTTGTTGTTGAGTTGTAAGAATTCTTAATATTTTATGGATACTAGGTTTTTATCAGATATGCAATTTGCAAATATTTTCAGTCATTCTGTGAGTTATCTATTCACTTTATTGGTTGTGTCCTTTGATACACAAGCTTTGGATTTTGATGGTGACCAATCTGTTTTTTTCTTTTGTCATTTGTGTTTTTGCCATCTTATCTAAAATACATTGCCAAATCTAAGATACTTGAGATTTACACTAATGTTTTCTTCTAAAAGTGTTATGGTTTAAGCAATTACATTTAAGTCTTTGATCCATTTTCAGTTGATTTTTATATATGGTATGAGGTAAGGATCCAATATCATTCTTCTGCATGTGGTTATTCAGTTGTTCCAACACCATATGTTGAAAAGATTATTCTTTTCCCTATTGGTCTTGGCATGCTTGTCAAAAATTAATTGACTATAGATGTATGAATTTGTTTCTGGGTTCTCAGTCCTATTCCATTGGTCTATATGTCTACCCTTGCCAATTACACACTATTTTGATTACTGTAGCTCTGTATCAAGTTTTGAAATCAAGAAGTGTGAGTCTTCCAAATTTGTACTTCTTTTTCAAGATTGCTTTGGCTATTTGGGGTCCCATGCAATTCAGTATGAATTTTAGAATCCGCTTGTCCATTTCAATAAAAAAGGAATTGGAATTCTGATAGGGAAAGCATAGAATCTATAGATGAACTTGGAGAACATTGCCATCTTAACAATATTAAGTCTCACACTCCAAAAACACAGAATTATCTTTCCATTTATTTAGAACTTCTTCTACCAATCATCTCATTATCCAGACTTTTCTGCCAGACTTTTTAGTTTATTTGCCCTGTTATTTCTTGCCCCAGGTGGCAGCTGCCAATTCATTTACCTTTAAAAGGTTTTGACAAATGCCCTGTGAGTAGCTACATGTGCTATGGATTTTTCTGAGTTAGGCACACTAAAGGTAAGCTCTTTGAACTGGTCTTTTAGGGAGCCACTAGACAGGTCAAAACAAACAGCCACAGTACTTTGAGAAAGAATTCTGTTCTCCCTCTGGTACCAGAAACCTATAACAGAAATGTGGTTTCTTGTCTCCAAGGCTGCCTCTGAGCTGGGAGTGAGAAATAGGGGAAAAGCAAGTTAAATTGCCACAAAACTCTTTATTAAGACTCTGATAATTCCTCTCCTCTCCTCCCCTCCCCACCCCCGCCTTTCCTTTCCTTCCTTTCCTTTCCTTCTTTCTCTCCTTTCTTTTTTTTCCCTTTTCTTCTTTCTTCTCTTTCTTTTCTTCCCTTTCTTTCCTTCTTTCTTTCCTTCTCTTTCTTTCCTTCTCTTTCTTTCCTTCTCTTTCTTTCCTTCTCTTTCTTTCCTTCTCTTTCTTTCCTTCTCTTTCTTTCCTTCTCTTTCTTTCCTTCTCTTTCTTTCCTTCTCTTTCTTTATTTTGTCCTTTCTTCCTTTCTTTCTTTCCTTTCTTTCTTTCCTTTCTTTTCTTTCTTAGGTTAAGTGATCACCTCATTGCTATAAACTCTTGGTCAGTTGCCAAAGTTCTGATTAAGTTGATCTTGACAATCCATGCCAGTTTATTCACTGCTTTTGTAGAAGAACAAACTTTGGGAATCCCTAGTCTACCATTTTCTCTGATACCACTCTGAGAGTAGGCTTTTGTTAAGATAACAAACAACTCCCAAATTTCAGTGGCTCAATACCACAAAGGCTTATTTCTTACTCATGATTCATGTCCGTGTGCATAGACTGGGGATCTATTCTACTTCGATTTCAAGACTCAGCAAGACAGAAGAGCCAGAATCTGGAATTGTGCCAAGAACTCAGGCTGAGGGAAGGAGGATATGTCAAGTTATCCCCTGACTTAACATTTCCATCTGGAAAAGATCCATTTACATTTCATTGGCCAAAGCAATTCACATGGCTATGCCTAAGTTCAAAGCCAGACAGTGGGGAATGTACTCCTACTGGGTAAGTAGAAGGAAAGGAAACTGAATATTTGTGAACAGCATTATTCATGAAAAGAAAATTTGAGAGATTCCTATTAAAGGTATAGTTAAGAGTGTAAGTAGTCCTGAGGCTCACAGTAAATAGTGAGGTAATTGTATAAGTATAGGCGGTGAGGACTACATGGGGGCCCTGAGAGTATGTAAAACATTTGGAACAGTTGTTATATGTAGGTAAATCAATACAGTGGTGATTTAAAATGAAAGGAGCTGTTGAGCAGTGTTGAAGGCCCAGCTGAAGTTAGCTATGTATTTATAATGCATCTAATCATTGTGGGATAATCTCCAGTAATGCTTCATAGCTTAAGACAAACAAAATATATTTAGCAGTACAGGGTGACTAACAATATAATGTACCACTGAAATAGAAGTAAAGGCCATGCTTGAATTTGGGTAACTGTGCTAATTTGAGATGCATTTTCTTTTCTTCTCATAGGCTCATATAACATTTTGGACAGTTCGACCTCATTTATTCTAGTTTGAATAAATCCAAACCTAATGAGGTGAAACCTATGAGGGAAAACTTGCTTGTGGCTTGGCTGGAAGATCCAACCATGAAATGCTATTGACAAGATATAATTCATGGCCTCCAACAAGAATATTTAAAATATTTTTTTTTAATCTTAGAAAATGCATACGTGACAGTTTCCATTGTTACACGTTTAGAAGTCTCTAAGAGGTTTGGTAAATGAAAAATAACAATCAAAGAAATGATTACCTGTGGATTAAAGGGAAAATTGTAAGAAATTTAAAAACTGGTGATTGGGTAATCTCTCCTTTCACTGAGGGGTGAGAAGAGACAATCTGATTAGATGGAACAGAACCAACTAATGCTTTGTACAGTGGATAGGATGGAAGGGTTAAGGTTGTGTCTGTGCCCAGGAGATGCTGTGCTAGTGATTGACGGCTCTGGGAGGTTAATAAATGTAGGAGGAGCATACTGGCCAGATGATAGTAAAACCAAAAGCAAAATCTGGAGAACATAAACAGATAGTTGCTTAACACCTTTCCTTCAGTGCTATCTATGCTTGACGTGACTTTCATCATAGCATTAAGTGGGAGGAAAGTACATAGCATGCTAGGATTATAACACCACCAGCCTTGTTCATTTGTCTGCAAGCCTTGGCTTCATCACCTTCTGAGTAAAACCAAGGATAATACAGAGGCAAATGAAAGAGTAACTGCCTTCACAAAAGGCTTTTAAGAGGGCTATGAAGGAAGTTTCTTACAAGGCATAACTGGTTTTATTGTGCTTTGCAAATATTGCATTTTTTTTTTTTTTTTTACAAACTGAAGGTTTGTGGTATCCCTGCATCCAGCAGATCTATTGGCACCATTCCCAACAGCATTTGCTCACTTTGTGTTTCTGTGCCGCATTTTTGGTAATTCTTGAAGTATCTCAAACTTTTCATTATTATTATCATATTTGTTATGGTGATTTATGATCAGTGATGTTTGATGTTACTACTGTAATTATTTTGGGGTGCCACAAATCATGCCCATATAAGATGGTAAACTTAATTGATAAATGTTGTGTGTGTCCTGACTGTTCCACCTACTTGCTGTTCTCTTGTCTCTCTCCCTGTTCTGGAGTCTCCCTAGTCCCTGACACACAACAATATTGACATTAGGCCAATTAATAACCCTACAATGGCCTGTAAGTGTTCAAGTGAGAGGAAGAGTTACATGTCTCTCACTTTAAATCAAAAGCTAGAAATGATTAAGCTTAGTGAGGAAGGCATGTTGAAAGCTGAGGGACTGAAAGCTAGGCTTCTGTACCAAACAGTTTTCCAAGTTGTGAATGCAAAGGAAAAGTTCTTGAAGGAAATTAAAGTGCTCCTCCAGTAAACACATGAATAAGAAAGCAAAACAGCTTATTGCAGATATGGGGAGAGTTTTAGTGGTCTAGATAGATGATCATAGCTGCCACGACATTCCCTCAAGCCAAAGGCTAATCTAGAGCAAGATCCTAACTCTCTTCAATTCTATGAAGTCTGAGAGAGCTGAAGCAGTTGCAGGAGAAAAGTTGGAAGCTAGCAGAGGTTGGCTCATGAGGTTTAAGGACAGATGCCATCTCCGTAACATAAAAGTGCAAGGTAAAGCAGGAAGTGTTGATGTACAAACTGTGTAGCAAAGATAATTCATGAAGGTGGCTACACTAAACAACAGATATTCAGTGTAAACAGAATAGCCTATTGGAAAAAGGACTTTCATAGCTAGGGAGGATAAGTCAATGCCTGGTGTCAAAGATTCAAAGGACACACTGCCTCTTATTGGGAGCTAATGAAGTTGATAGCTTTAAGCTGAAGTCACAGCTCATTTGCCACTCCAAAAATCCTATGGCACTTAAGAATAATACTAAATCTACTCTGCCTAAATCTAATGTGTTCTAAATAGAACAATAAAGCTTACATAACAGCTCAATTGTTTACATCATAATTTACTGGATATTTTAAGTACACTGTGGAGATCTACTGGTCAGGAAAAAAACCTTTCAAAATATTACTGCTCCATGCACCTGGTCACCCAGGAGCTCTGATGGAGATGTACAATGAGATTAATGTTGTTTTCATGTCTGCTAACACAACACTGATTCTATAGCCCACGGATCAAGGAAGCATTTCAGGTTTTTAGGTCTTATTATTTAGAAATACATTTCATAAGGCTATAGCTGCCATACATAGAGATTCCTCTGATGGATCTGAGCAGTGTCAATTGAAGACCTTCTGGAAAAGACTCACCATTTTAGATGCCATTAAGAGTACTTGTGATTCATGGAAAGAGGTCAAAAATATCAACATGAAGAACAGTTTGGAAGAAGCAGATTCCAACCCTCATGGATGACTTTTGAGGGGTTCAAGACTTCAGTGGAGGAAGCAGCTGCAGATGTGGTGGAAATAGCAAGGGAACTGGAAGTGGAGCCTGAAAATGTGACCGAATTACTGCAGTCTCATGATAAAACTTGAATGTATGAGGAGTTGGTTCTTATGATGAGCAAAAAAAGTGGTTTCTTGAGATGGAATATATTCCCGTGAAATATGCTGTGAAGATTGTTGAAATGACAATAAAGGATTTAGAACATGACATAAACTTATTTGATAAAGCAGCAGCAGGGTTTGACAGGATTGACTCCAACTTTGAAAGAAGTTCTATGGTGAAAAAATGCTATCAGATAGGATCACATGCTACAGAGAAGTCCTCCATGGGAGGAAGAGTCCATCGATATGGCAAACTTCATTGTTATCTTATTTTAAGAAATTGACACAGCCATCCCAGCCTTCAGCAACCACCACCCTGATCAGTCAGTAGACATCAACATCAAGACCTGCCATCAGCAAAAAAGATTATGACTTGTTGAAAGCTCAGATAATGGTTAGCATTTTTTTAGTAATAGAGTGTTTTTTTAAGTTCCTTCTTTTGAAAGAGACAGAGACAGTGGGGGGCAGGGGCAGAGAGAAGTTAGAGAATCCCAAGAGTACTCTGCACTGTCAGAGCCTATAATGCTATTACACACTTAATAGCCTACAGTATAGTAAAAACATAACATTTACATGCACAGGAAAACCAAAATGTTCACTTGACTTGCATTATTGGGATATTTGCTTTATTGCAGTGGTCTGGAACCGAATTTGTAATATCTTCAAGGTATGACTGTGTGTATAATGGAGGTGCTTGAAAACAAAACTGACATCCATCCATCTTGAAAGCTTTAGATTTCATTCCATAGATAGGCCAAGTTTATTAATTCAATAAAGCTTTACTGAGTCTTGTTGGGGATAAGAACCACATTATTCACACACAGGGAGAACACAGCTGAGAGGCAAGTGGTCACTGTCCTTAGGGACCTTATAATATGGCAAAAGTTAAAGCAGTAGTTGTAAACTTTTAAAGCTAGAAAGAATATAATAAGAGTCACAAATATGTCAGAAACAATTCCAAGGGAGCTTAAGATAAAGTAATACTCATGTTAGTAGGGTAGATGGGCAGAATTTCACCACATTGAAAAGAGGTATTATTCCAGGCAGAAGAAATGATGTGAATACAGTTGAAGAAGTATGAAGTATTTTCTGGAAATAGAATATATCAGTTTAGCCAGAGAAGACAGTGTGACTGAACTACAGGAGATAAGATTGAGAATGTTCATAGGAATTACACTATGCAGACCCAAGAATGCTAAAATGTAGAGAATGTTTTATCTAGGTGACAGTGGAAAAACACTCAAGGTTTTAGAACCCTTCCACAACATGACCAAAACTGTGCATAAGGAAGACATCATTTTGTCATTTAGAGTAGCCTAGAATGGGTGAAGACTGAAATCAAGGTAACTAATTAAAAGACTGGTTCAACAACCTGGGGTAAGATAGAAGGATGTGAATGAAGATGGTGACAGAGGGAATGAAAGTAGCATCAGGGTGTGAGTACGAAGACTTGGCAGGTGATTGGGTATGGAGAAAGGGAAGGAAGTAAATCTGACTCTGATGGTTTGAGGTGACTAGTACTCTTTAATGGGGCCATTAATAAAAACAGAGGAAGCAAAAGCATGAAGGACCAGGAGGGAGGAGATACTAGCTGGCCTCTGAACCCGGATACATTGGTCAAGTCATCTAAATGGTTTGGGTCTCCTTAAACTTCTCCTGTAAATTAAGTTGGTATTATTAAATAATTGCTCCTAACACATACAGCTCTAGGAGTTGATTTTGTGGGGGAAGGAGAAGGAGTTAATTCTGAAGTATCTTGAGTTTGAGATACTTGTGGAGTATCTATCAGATGTCTAACATACAAATAAAACTCCATTTGGAATTAGTAAGTATGGAAATGTAGACTATTTAAAATGCATTCAAGACCATTCAGACCCTATTTTAATTTAGCAAAATGTTGTGGAAAACTATCCTTTTGGCAGAAATTGTTTACATTTGAGTTGTATCCAAAAGTTTATTTCTTTTGGAAAAAAAATGATGCAAATGTGTTAAACTATGTTTAGGTTAGAAACAGGTGGAAAAGTATCTTTTACTATTGTTAGAGGATCTAAAATTCCTTTTGGTAGATTGCTTATAGTGAAAGTTTAAAAGTTGAAACTTCATAGGTGTCAAGTTATCACTGAGGAATTTATGACTTAATAAAGTCATTGTTACCATTGAAAACAGCCTTGTACAGAAAGCAAGGTCATTTTCATAAAACTGCCTCAAATGGAACAATAGAAGCTCAATTTCTTTGAACTTTACTGGGGTGAATGGATCAGCAGACAGGGAGGAGTAATGGAAGGGACACGAATAGGGAAACATGATAAAACTGAGAAAATACATTCTTCCTTTTCACTCTCTTCAATGTTTATTAAAGAGGAAATAAAAGGCAACAATTTGAAATTGCTCAGTGTTTAGGTTCCAGACATACATACAGACAGGCCAAGAATTGTGAAAAATGAAGTTTCTTTTTCACCATGGTGCACATTCCTCAGCAATTCATTTAATAGTCTAAATCATGCTTTTTAGAAAATGGTGTGAAAAATAAGAAACACAAGTCTAGCACGATTTTACTTCTTTGTATTTGCATTTAGAAGTGTAGTTTGTACACATGTGCCTTTAGATCAGGGTGTGAGTACAGGGACTGAATTTGAAAAGTTCCATTCTTTTACAGATGGCATGATAGAAAAACTAGTTTCTTTTTCAAACTACTACATAACTCTGGGGGGATCGGATGAAGCGATTCACAAAGTCTGTTCCTGTGGTAATCTAATAAGTTGCAATATCATTCATATTTTACTTCTACCTTTTTGTGGTAGATAGGCAGCCTGTAGGATGGCCTCCAATGATTCACACCTCCTGGTATTCATGACCTCATATAATCCTCTCTCCTCCAGTACTACATCTAATAAATAGAACACCACATAAGTAATCAAAAATTAAGTTACAAAAAGACTGTGACTTCAGTTTGGGGCACACACCCACCCCCTCCAGCCCTCTCTGAAGCATGCCATCTGCCATGTTGTGAGCCATCCAGAGAGGCCGAGGTGGTGAGAACTTGATGACAACAAGGACCTGATGCCTGCCAACAGCCATGTGAGTGACACTGGAAGTGAATCCTCCCACAGTAGCCCTGAAATGATGGCAGTCACTACTAACACTTTGATTGTAACCTCGTGAGGGGCCTTGAGCCAGAGGCACCCAGTTCAACCATACCTAGAGTCCTGGCCCACAGAAACTGCAATATAGAAAATGTGCATTATTTTAAATTACTCGGTTTTGGGGTAAATTTTTTATACAGAAATAAAAATTCATGTGTTTTCTTAATGCAAAAGCCTGGGTCAACTGACCAATGGTAAGTTAGAAAATTTTTTTAATTTAAATATGCTGTGGGATGACCATGTGGTTTATCCTCAGAAGAGCAAAGATTCGTAAGGACTCTATCACTAATGAGACATAAATGTAGTTATGTGGATCTTTTCCTTTAGAGGGGAGATGTTACTTCTTGAGATATTCAGATTTGATAAGGTCTGTTCTGGCTCTTGGAGGGATATGATCATTAGGAGTCTTGTAGGATCACTGGGAAAGGTACATACTGTGACATTTATTCTTTGATTCCTTCCCCATTGCTTCAACCAACTGAGTATACGAATAGGACACCATATTCAGACTGCTGATACTATACGTATTATTTGTGTGTCTCTGAACTCTCTTTGCTAATGTTAAAAAGCTGTGGTACTACCAATATAGTGTACTATATCCATGCCTTCTCTACGATAATATATATTATACCATAATCTTCGCCTAAGTCATTAATTAGTAACATTGGATACCCAAGACTTTGTAAATTTCCTTTCTCTATTGTAATTTTTTGGTATTATATTTATATTTGAACCTTGCTTTAATTTTCTCCAAACTGCACACTAGGCCTCTGTGAATTATGGAATTATAATGATGGATCAAGAGGGTCATGTGACCCACGTCTTATATACATGAAGGTATTTGAAATTTAGGCTTTAGGTAAACTTCAAATGAAGTTATAAATATACTTATTGTAGAATGTCAAACTTGTGCTCAATATTGGGCTTCATTTTGGGGAGTATACTATGGAAAATATTTATAATAACTCAATTTTCTTTTTTAAGTATTGCAATGATATTGCATAGCCTTCTGTATTAAAAGACTTGTTTGTCAAATATTTTTAAATGTTCCATAATTGTGAGAACATTGTTTTGGTAAAGTTTTTAATACATTGGAAGTCTAAGTAAAATGGTAGTATCCTGGGCTATTTGATGTCTGGGAGTCTACAGATAGATTATGAAAAATTCCTAAGTGTGTTGCAACATGCTGCCTTTCTTTGCTCTCCTGTGCTAATTTTAATTTAAAAAATAGGGAATGGGGTGCATGAGTGGCTCAGTTGGTTAAACATCCAACTTCAGCTCAGGTCATGATCTCACAGTTCGTGGGTTTGAGCCCCTTGTCAGGCTCTGTGCTGCCAGCTTGGAGTCTGGAGCCTGTTTCATATTTTGCGTCTTCCCTCTCCCCCCTCTGCCCCTCCCCTGCTCACACTCTGTCTCTCTCAGTCTCTAAAAATAAAGAAATGTTAAAAATAATTTAAAAATAAGGAATAGAATTGGTGAGAAAGGAAACAGAGTAGATAAGAGGGTGCTTTTTAAGTATGCACACACTTTCAATAGTCTTTTAAGAGCTAAGGTCACCTCTTTATGAAGATTTTCCTGTTTTCCTCAGGCAAAGCTTTTTGAAATTCTTAGCATTTTCTTAATATATCTAAGCTAGTCCTTCTTATATTGAATTATAATTTCAGGTGATTATATGTTTCTTCACTTCAACACTCCCCCAACAGATTGCACTATTCAAGGCAGAAAATATGTCATCCTTGCTTACTTATATCCTGGCTTGTAGCCTAACTACCAGGCCTGGATAGAGTGGGCATTCTAGATATTTCCACTAAACAAAGAAGGGGAAAAAAGGAAGAGGACCTTCTCTTCTTTTGTGTATCAGTATGTCAAAAGAATTTCAGATTTTATATACATTAATTAAATGTACCTTCTAGCCAGTCTATTTCATGGAAGATATTGTGGGTGTCTAGTATGTCCATATATTGTGATAGGCAAAGTAAGAGTTACAGAAAGCCACAAGATGAGTGCCCTACCTTCAAGGAGCTTACCATCTAATTAGTAACTTTGATGTCCTAATTGAAAACCCAGGTGGCTATTTGGCATCTAGGTACCTAACAGAATATGGTGTGAATAAGTAAATGAACACTTAATGCTATTCAGTGTGAAAGAGGCTCCTGCTATCTCTTTTAACCAAAAAATTGCAGTGAGTTTTCCGTACGTGCTTCTTTCATTTTCTCTTGGTACAAAGTTTCAGTCAACATATCAAACCTCTTTGAAGAAAAAAAAAAGAATGAAATTTCATAAATAAAAGTTTATGTAGACATGTATTTAATCCTAAGTGATCAGAGACAAAAACTCTTTTACCTAACTCAAACCACATAAAGGACTTTCAGAATGTTTGAGCATTCCTGGGCTCTGTTCCCTCCACATATCCTTCTAGCCAGACAAGGAAGTACCTCTCTCCCTATGTGAAATCTCTTCTGTTGGACAATTAGTTCCATGTCTTGGGATCTCATTTCCTAAGGTCCTGCCAGTGACCTTCTCTTAAAAACCATTAATTCTTGTGAGATTTTGGCCAGGTAAAGTTTGGTCTGGCTCCGAGACAGGGGTGATCCTAGGCAGTCTTGTTAAGCCTAAAGTAGTATTACACATCGCCTTGGAGTTGGAACATTTTTGGCCTTCCAATGACTGGCTCAGGAAGGTAAAATGACTGGATGAAGCCTCACTGTGTAAGTCATAACTCTATAATTACAGTTGTATATATATTTTTTATTAAAAAAAAAGTATTTGGCTTTGGGGTGGCAGAGTGGTGAGCTCTTCCAGGGAGTTCTTGTGACCCTTGCCAGAGTTATTTATACTCAATGAAATGGTTCCTTGAGCTCTGCCCAGTGTCTGGTTCCCCACTTCTACACCCAAGCCCCATCTAAAATCAAATCAAACCAACAACACCCATGTCTCTACCTTCTTTCCCTGAACAGTTGGAGTTTTGTAAGGTTACCTTGGAACTCCTCTGGCCTTTCCTTGAGAACAGATCAACACTTGTTGACTAAGGCTAGCATTTTGTTCCAGGGAAAAGAAAAGGTCAAAAGAAGTGAGGGACATTTTCTTTTTGACTATCAGCTAAGATCTCTATTTTCCTTCATCTAAGACATATTATCTTCCAATAGGTCTATTTTTCTAACAGAGGGAAAAAACACCTTCTAAAAGGTATGTACATCAGTCATGTACTGGGCTGCAGCAGTCTGCTTTTCATTGGTAGAATGAGAATTTAAAGGAAGAGAAAGAGGGACCAAGATGGGAAGCAACAATGACAAGTGAAATAAAGGAGAAGTAAGCAATAACTTCAAGAAGAATTATACATCTTTTGCTTTAGTATGTTTATAGGAAGGGAACATTTCCTGACTACTTTGAGTGTGGATGTCAAAGACACTATTTCACATGTGTAGACACTATATTCCACTTACTTAGGTAACGTTCACTGAGACTCTTGAGAGGCACTGGAAGACTGGGTCCGTTCTTGTTCTCCCCTGAGATTTAGATCCTCTCTGTAGTAGATTTTGGGATTGAGCTGGTCTCCTAAGCATTCTTTGAATGGGGGTGGTCTAGAGTAAAACTCCTAGGCTACCCCAGAATAAGCTCATGTCTGTAGAGATTTCCAGGGTTGAGGTGGCCTCAGTGGTCTTGGCACCATCCTGTTCTCACCATCTCTGTTTATTGTAGGTCTTAGTTCGGGCTGGGATTTTTGGGAAAGCCCATTTAAATGTCTTGCTGAAATTCTTGTAATTTAAAGTATTTAGAGAAGAAGCACTTGCCTACTCCTTGAGTTAGGGAGAAAACATTACCATTGTTACGACTACTACTGCTAATACCATCTATTCTATGTCAACTTCTAATATATAGGAATAATCTTAACGACCAAGATTAACATTCTCATCTGTTTTAACTCATTAGAAAACGGAAGCTCTAAAAAGATAAGTAACCCACCAAAAGTGTTAACTAGCTAGTAAAAAGCAGAATTGAAATTTGAGCCCTATTTGTTCCAATATGAAAATACAGATCTGCTTTTTTATATTCTAAATGTATAAATTATTTAACGTATGAATTATTAAACATCAACAGAGTTTGGTTAATTATAAACTCACTTAAGTTTTAAAAATCATTTTTTATAACTTGAAATTTCTTAAATAAGTATACATTTTGTATATGACTCATTATATTTCAACTCTACAAATATTTTTTTGAGTGCCAGGGATATGTTTTACCATTGGCATTGGTGTAATGAGCAAACAAATTCAGTTTCTAATTCATGGTGTTATTTTGCATATTTTTATTTCCTAGTGAGGGGAGACTGAAAATAAATTTTAAAAAATCTATGCACAAGTGATGATAAATGCAATGAAAATAACTGAAACAAATTAAGGGGGGAAACTAATGAGAAGAATAGGAGAGGTTTGTGCTACCTTTGAATAAGGTACAAAGGACTGACTTTCTGATAAGATAACATTTGAAAAGAGACTTGAAATAAATGATGGCATGAGCCATGTGGAAATCTGGTAGAAGAAGAACTAATTCTAGTGTAGGGAACCCAAGTACAAAGGTTTTAATGTAGGACCATTACCCAAACTGCAGGGAACCAAATTTACCTGGGGCAGAAGAAGAGGAGACAGGGGAAGGATGTGACTGGAGATGGGCTAGAGAGGCAACAGAGAGCCAGATCATGTTGAGCATGGACAGTCACGGTCACAGTCAGTGTCATGACAAGGGATTTGGACTACCTGTTGAGACTGGAAGTCATTTGTGAGGTCTGAAAAGAAGAAAACATGATCTGACCTAGTTTTTTTAAAAAGCATCATTCAGGCATTGTGTCAGACTCAGCATGGGAACAAGTATGGAGACAAGGGAACCTATGTGAATGCTATTGGTAGAATACAAGTGAGTAAAGATGAAGGCTTGGACTGTAGTGAAAGAATTCAAACAGAGGCAGTGACAGAATTTGTTGATGGAGTGAATGTGGGGAATTTGAGAAAAAAGGGAGTCAAGAATTACTCTAAGACTTTTGTCTTTAGTAAGTAGAAGCATGAAAGGGTATTTATGGAGACAAGGAAGTTGTAGGAAGGGATAAACTTGGTAAAATGTTTTAGGAGAAATCACACATTCCATTTTAGACATGGCAAGTTTGAGATGTATTAGCCACGCAAAGGAATCTTTTGAAGACTCATCTAGATATTAGAGTCTGGGGGTTAGGGAAGAAATCAGGAAAACCCATAAGATTTAGTAGACATCAGTGTATTCAAAACCATGAGACTAAAGGAGATCAGTTAGGTGAAAATAGAGAGTAAGTGAAACAAAGAAGAGATAATATTCAAAGGCCAAACTCTGAGGCATTCATGTCCTGGTGGTCAGGAAGATGAGGAAGACCCAGCAAAGGAGACTCATCTCCAGCAAAGGAAGAAGATGAGGAACAGAGAATGGGGATTCTGAAGCTCAGGAAAGAGACTATGTCAGGACTTAGGTAATAAAACAACTGTGTCAACAGATGTTATTAATGAGGTAAAGTATGGTAGGGACTGACATAGTTCCATTAGACCAAACAACAGGGACATTACCTGATGCAGTATCTAGTGGCACTGCCATAGGAAAAAAACCAAATCATTTTGAATAGAATTATTTTTAATAATTGATCCATTCCATAAAATTACTCACTTGACAGTTATACCCTAAAACTATTCCTTCTACTTGTGTGTAAATTTATATAATCAGAAGTACAAACAAAAAGAATTATAGTTCTTCCTATTTTCTTTTCTGGAACTTGTACTTAGTCTAGTGGAGATTTTTTGGTTAAAATGCCTTTTGAAATACTGGAACTTCTCAGGAGCCTTCAAAGAAGACAGACTTCTCTCATCTCCTAAGAAAGAACATATAACTCACCTAGTATATGATACACATAATTGGAGACCCTTGACCCTTTTATTTTTTTAATGTTTATTTGTTTTTGAGAGAGAGAGGAAGAGGCAGAGGGAGAGAGAATCTCAAGCAGGCTCCCCACTGCCAGCATAGAGCCTGACGCTGGGGTCAAACTGATGAACCATCAAGTCGTGACCTGAGCCAAAAATCAAGAGAAGGATGCTTAACCGACTGAGCCACCCAGCTTCCTCTTGACCCTTGATCTTTTTAAAGTCAAGTCATTGTGATACCTATGTGTTACTCTGGGAAATGTGATGACAATACACCAAAAGAGAGAGAGAGAGAGAGAGAGAGAGACAGACAGACAGACAGACAGACAGACTTTGGTCCTTAAGTAGTCTCCTAGCCTTGAGATATTACATGACAACTTTGATAAAGCAGAAAAGGCAGGGTCCAGTGAGGTCCTCTTGTTTTCTTCTCCTTGCCTTCATAAATCTATGAACACTATTTCCTCCTTTCTTAAATTTTTTCCTCTAAAAATATTAGATAATATTCTTGAATAATTATGCAACTTAAAATTAGGTGGTAAATAATTAGCTTTGAAACAAGAAATAGCGAAGATTAAATTCTGAAAAGGAAATGATATGGATAGGAACACATAGAATTTCCCTTTAAAATAAAAAGGGGGTTATGTGTTGAGTCTTTGTCTTGCTTTTGGGTAAGCCTAGATTTCTTCTGCCAGTGTGCAAAACAAAATAACACAACAACAGAACAACAACAAAAAGGTTGGGGGGTAAGAGAAAAAGAAAATGAATCAACGAACCAAACAAATTTATAGCTTTAGAAGATTGGGAACATTCATGGATATTTATATTATCTGTAACCTTTTATCAGATCCAGGCTCTTTGAAGGTAAGATAGGCAAGTTAAATTATTCCTAAACCAGTTTTTTCCCCCTCTCATTACCTGAAATAATGCAGCAGATGATGAAATTGTTACTAACTTCAAAAACCCTCAAAGGTTATTTCTGCCTGTTTTCTATATGGGAATTTTGGAGTGAATCATGAAAAGCACCACCAAGGCACATAGACAGGGCTTAACCAGCATCCAACACTTACACTTGCTTAATAAGGACCACCATGGAGTTGAGCAAAATGCTTGTTATTTCTGTAAATTAAAAGCAGGCATTTCAGAGCACCCAGTTCTGTAACATTTCTTGCAAAGCACAAGGGATATTTTTGGTAGGGGTCCAGGCCAAATACAAAAGCAGGACTGCTCATGCCTCATTCCAAGGGTTTTCCAATAGTTCTGAAATATGGTAATACCCCACCCAACCAGTTAGGACATAGTAAGTATATTTATTTCCAGGACCAACACTGGAGAAAATGAGAAGTTTATTTTTGGTAGCCATCTTTCTATTCTGACTTTAGGTGCACATTTGTCCAAACTCTTTACTTTTCTCTTCATGTCCCCAGCAACTTACCTCAGCTTATTCTCTTCAAATATACACACACACATCTCCGAATCTTTTCCTATATTATTCTTTCCTTAAATAACTAATTCATTCATTCATTCATCAGTCACTTAACAGATATTTCTTCAGGACTTACCATGTGCTCAGCAATGTGCCAGGCACTGGGTATAAAGTGGTAAATAAGACAGGCTTCTGTGTTTATGGATATCAATGGAAACAAGAATAAGAGACAAGAATAAAAAAAGGGAAAAAAAAAGGAAAACTGCAGAAAAATGATAAGTTCCATTAAAATACGTCTTCCTGTATTAGATTATCCTAAGATTTCACACTTGGATTTCCAAAGTAGCAAATAATTTGAAAAATCCTTGTTTTTTTGCTAAAACACTTCCTTTCTTCCCTTTCAATTAATTTACAACATTTGCATTCTTGAGATAATGTTACCACCCCAATGAGTCACTAATACTAGACATTTTAAGTACCAAAGCAATGGAGTGAGATATTTGGGAGCAGACCATGGTCTATCACCTAGACTGACCCAGAGTTTGGCTGTGCTTAGCCTTTTATTTCTTTTATAGATTTTCAATCTAAATCTGTCTCCTGGGCTCTTGGTGCTTCTGGTTTTTTTCCCCACTGTATTGCACAGGAAAGGACTTCTAACCACTCCCAGTGAGTTGTTTCTCTTTTGTCCTTTTGGTCCTGTCCCCATTCAGTTCTGTCTCTCCTCACAGCAGTTGTCTGTCATTGCCTCGTGGCTGTGTCATTTTGCCCCATCACAGATCAGATAGTCTTATTTTTGTCCCTCTGAAGGCCACTGCATCCCATACACAGAGGTATTTTGGTTTTTGATTTTTTTTTTTTTTTTTTACTGGAGAGTGACAAGTTGTCTAACATCTCAAGGAATGAAAGCCTAAATAAAGGCATTTTCTTGTGTCTTAAAAATTCCTTTTGGCTCCATGCAACTTTGGGTTACCACCTTTCCAAAGAAAATGAAAGCCCTAGATCATTAGTTTACAAATTTTATGAGTCTCTGAAATTCTTATGAGCTGTTTTTCATGCCTTCGACTCCAGACTCTCATTGTAGGATTGGGGCAGCGCCGGCTGCCGGTGGAGCAGACACAAAACAAACATCTCCCAAATGGCCATGTTATTTCTCTTTCAAGGAACCCGCAAGGGTATTGTTCATGTGGGGAGAAAGACAGGAAGGAAGACTAGATCTAAACCCTTCAAGGGTACAAGCCTCAAAACCAGAGACAATCCCAGGATGGTGGAGGGAAAAGGCAAGCTGACACATGACATGGTCTGTACCTGACGCAAGTGGAAGCTAGCACAAATTGCAATACACAGGGTAGGTCTAAACGATGCCATCTTAAGACATGTGGCATGTTAGGCACTATGAAACAATTCCCCAATCAGTCTTGTGAGTTCCTCTTCTGGCCCCCAGGGATACACAGCAGCGGTGAAGTTTTGTTATGGAGTACCTTTTCAGTTGGACCAGGAGTAGTTAATGCATCTGTTGCAGGTCCTAGGAACACTGCCAGCTACTAAAACTCTGAAAGTCAGCTCACTGGAATTCTGAAGTATAATGAAATAGTTTGAAAAGCCCTGTTCTAGATTAGTTTTCTATGTACTACAAAAACTTTGAGGTTTGAAAGGGTCCTTTGATATCTATGCCAAGCCCTTCATTGCACAGGTGAAGAGAATGAAGCCTAAATAGGTAGTCACTTGCTCATGTCTTATAGCTACTTAAGAGCACATATGCATATATGCAATTAAGTGGGAGACATGAAACTATATGAAGTCAAATACATCTTCTGCTAATAGATTAAAATTGAACTAGGATAAAGTTATATAATCTCTGTGAACTAAATACTGCATTTTGTGTGTGGATGGGTGTGTGTGTGTGTGTGTGTGTGTGTGTGTGTGTGTGTGAGAGAGAGAGAGAGAGAGAGAGAGAGATTTAGAAAATCAAAATCAGACTATGACTGATCTCATATAAAAAATGATGAACTAACGGCTGGAAGTCAGATACTTGTTCATCAAAGCACTTCATGCTATAAAGACTTCTAGAGTATATAGTCCTAAAATAACCAAAGCATAGGTTATGTGCTATAACATTTTAGCAAATAAAAGCTTTCAAATTCTTAGCCTACTTATTTTTGGACATCCTATAGATTATCACACAGTTTAGATTTAGGAGTTAAAACAAGTATAACATCACAATTACTTAGATGAGTAGTGTTAAAAACAAGACAACAGGCCGCAAATAGGGGTCCTTATGCCAAATCCCATGTTACCAAACTGACTTAATTATAGTTTAGCTCTCCCAGAAATAGAATCTTAAACAGGTTAATTGGGAATTGCCTGACCTGCACTAGTTAGGTCATCTGCCTGAGAGATCCCTGCCATCCCTGAAAGGAAAGTGACCTTGCAGTAACCAATCCACTGTATTTGCCTAATTTAATGTCCTTGTTCCTGCTCCCTTCTGCCTATAAAAGTTTTAAACTTTATATAGCTTCTTGGAGCTCCTTTCTACCTGTTAGATTGGATCCTGCCCAATTTAAATCAGTTTTTGTACAAATAAACTCTACATCTTTCATATGCCTCAGTTTATCTTATAACAGTTTTCTCCACTTTTGATTATACATCCCGCTGCATAGTTCACTAGATTTTAAAATAACCAGATTTGCTCACACAGACCCCCTTAGAGTATATTTATGTGTTCATAACTTATATCTACATATTACTGAACTAATGTTTAAATTTAAATTATAAACAAGGAAATTAAAAGTAAGACAAAAGTGAAATGAATACTTTATAGATTCACTAATAATATAAAAGTATCTTGCTTTCGCTTAATGATTTTTGCTAAAAGCAAATATTCTTTCCTTAGTTTAATAGGTTATGTTTAGTAATAGAAAAATCGGGTTTTAGGTTCAGCTTATCTTACATTTGTGTTAATAGCTGCTTTAATTTTTTAAAGATTACTAATAATAACCCAGATGTCCAAATGAAAAAATCATGCCATGGGTTACATTTAAGTCCTGAGATTCATCTTTTAGTTGCCTTCAGCAATTATGAGTGGTTTTTGACAAAATTCAGCTAGTAAAGTTCCATATTCTCTAATGTCAATCCATTGTTCTTGAAAAATAATGCAAGGCATCTATATTTCTATTTTTACACAACAGATTGAAAATTCACCATAATCTTTCATTTGGAAAATATTCTGACTAGAGTGTTTTGAGATTGTACAAATGAAACATTTAATAGATATAAATTTTGCCAACAAAGTAACATAATAGAAATAGAAATATTCTCCCACAAATTCTCTTTATAGGAGGCTTCTTTTGAAAAGTTGTTTCTTGCTTGTTGCTAAAATGTCACTTTTATCTTGAAGGGTCAAATTAATGGTGTTCATTTTTAAGAAAATATCTGCTAGGTAGCATACTACCAACAATAGCTTGTTATCTTATCAAAGGTCAACTTTGGAATACAGGTTTTTTGGTAACAGGGTTTAGCTTATCTTTAAATTTAACAATGGTTATGTAGATTGAGTGAGGGCACGGTGTGAAAACTCTAAACAGTATTGTTAAATCACAGCAAACTTTACTTTCTTCTCACACTTCTTATGAATCAGGTTACATGTCCCCTTGGAGACATATAGCCCACTGAGGGCACCACTAATGGGCTCTTTATTTCCAGGGCTGTCTTTTGGATCAAACCCATCCTTCTATACTCTGTTCAATAAAGCTGCAACTGGGAAAACACAGTCTACATTTTCCAGATTCCTTTGCTACCTGGCTTCCCCTTAGGTTCTGCCAAGTGGAAGTAATAGAGGCAGATTGGAATGCAGGAAGAGAAGGTTGTTCTTGTTCCTGTTTTCCTATTAGCATTGCGTTAGCAGAAGCAGTTCACCCAGGCAGCAGCAGGTCAGCCCAGTTTCTAGTTCTTTCAGCACTTCCCAGAGCCAGACTCATGGCGCCCATCAGAGGTGCCAGCAGGAGCCATGTGGAGGTCCAGAAGGTCAGAGCACATAGTCTCAGGGGAGTCCTCTGAGCTTCCACGATCTCTTCATCCCAATTCTCTCCTTCTGTTCACCTAAG